>NC_086104.1:94309954-94512454 GCF_963921235.1 Mobula hypostoma | reverse complement strand
CAGAAAGCAAGCACACTATCCTGTAAACAAACTAACCAAGGGAGAAATGACAAATTATTTCTTTGCTGAATTCTAGCTTGTCAAAACCAGTCTAAATGTAAAGCATAAATAATAGAATTCAACAAAAATACATTCTTACTTAAGGATTGGAAAGGCAGATCTGCGATGTTAAGTTAAAGAGAAATGCAGTTTGAAAAAAATAATTCAACTCATTTCAAATTCAGAAAAATTTTGACTAAGTGACGGATTCAGTCCTTTTCCTCACTGCATGACCAGTAATCCGTATACCATATCATGGACCATCTCGACCAATCAGCAGTGGGAACAGATAAGCTAACCCAATCAATATGCAGACCCTGATCCCTGATGGCGGCCCGTATATATCGCGAGGCTCAGTGTCTTGCAAGATTTAATGTCAAAGGCGGCATGAAATACATATTATCATAAAGAATACAGGTTTCCCCCACTATCCGAAAGTAAAGCGTTCCTGTTAAACCTTTCATAAGCGAAAATGGTGTAAAGCGAAGAAGCAATTACCATTAATTTATATGGGAAAAATTCTTGAGCGTTCCCAGACCCAAAAGATAACCTACCAAATCATACCAAATAACACATAAAACCTAAAATAACACTAACATATAGTAAAAGCAGGAATGATATGATAAATACACAGCCTATATAAAGTAGAAATAATGTATGTACAGTGTACTGAACAGTATCGGGAAGACTGCGAGCACACTGGAAGGTTCACGCATTTTTCTATCATGCAGTTCTTTGTAAGCACTCAAAACCTGCCCTATACCAACGTTAAAGTCATACTTTTCTGCAATCATTGCAGCACTGTCAATCATAGTGAAAATCTCATGCAGTTCAAAGCTATGGCAGCTTGATGCTGAGATGCTGAGTGTAGTTCCCGGGGAAGCAGCTTGGCGGCGCCACTCTCGCTGCTCGGGGTGCGCGCTGCCTCTATAACGGCTCGCTGCAAAACAAACGCTGAACACTATTTTCGCTTTTTGCCTTTTTTCGTAAAAGTGAAAATCCTCTTCAGATTTCTTTCGGTTAGCGAAAACAGGTACTAACGTAGGTCTTTTGTAAAAGCAAAGTGGCATAAAGCAAACTTTTGTAAAGCGTGGGATACCTGTATTCTCATATTCTCTTCATATATATAGCACTTTCAAATCATAATTAAAAGGGGCTTGCTCTGGGATGACTACGAAACTAAAACTCTTGCTGGGCCTTCGCTTCACCCTCATTTTCATCTGCTTTTATGCTGAACAGAAGTTTTCAAAAGGAGGAATTGCCAAACACAATGAAAAACTGTAGCTACTGGATATACAGTACATAATTCAGATTTTGTTCTAATTGTTCCATCAGTAACAGAATAACCAAACTGTTGAATGCAGACTGATCAACATAATTTCAGCAGATGGATGGCAGGTGGATTTCAGAAATCATAATGAATAGGAATAAAGGGAATCTGGAATGAGTTCTTAATTTTCCCTGTGCAGAAGACCGACTTTAAGAGCATGTTTTTGGAGGACGTGAAAATTGTATTTCACATTTAGTCTGTTTGGTGCTCATTACTGAAAACATTTATATCAAAAATGATTGAACAAATTAGATAAATAGCTCCAATTAATGCCTTTTGGTTAAACTAGTTCATCAACCCAGCATGATGTGTGCTTAATTAGCAATAAATAAAACAAAAATCACACATGTACTTATCCACATTGTTTCACTGTAATCATTATTCTCACAAAGGATTAACCAGAATTTCTTACCTATAGACTCAATTTGAAAAGTAAATGTTAGCTCTGAAGACAGTTTTCTGCTGGATTTCAATCTACCTCGAAGATTTACAATCTTTAAACATCCTGTAATATTGAAATAATAGAATAGCATAAGCATCTGAATAATGTAATTTTGATTTCCCAAGGTAACTACTATTCAAAACAAGTCCTTTAAGTATTCTGAGTACCTGTAAAATCTTATTTCTGCCAATTAACTCAGAGGAGATATTTACAAAAGTTGACAGTTCACCCATAAAATTAAAATTCCTTTTAAAATTAAGTTTATGTTCAAAGCATCACAGGCTGAAGTCAGGATTTGTCTGATCTCCACTACATTTTATAATCAAAACTAAGATTATGTGGCTATTGTTCAAATCAGTAATATATCAATATTCCATCTACTTTTTAATACTATGGTCTCTGGTGAATGAAAGTTAAGTGTACTTCATTTTAGGAAAAGAAATGTTGATGATTATCTCTGGTTCCTCTGTTAAGTATAGTAAAATTAATTCTGTCATACATACTGGTGCCTGTAGTCAAATATCAGATGTGGTTGTCTTTCACAATGTCTAGTCTGTCAAAAGGTATGGGAAACTTGAATTTTTTTTTGGCCATTACAATGGGTTCAACAAAAATACCTTAGTAGATAATTTCCAATCTTAACAAAGCACTACGTTTTAAGTCCTTTCAAGAATCAGTATCTTTGAAAATGTGATATTAATAAATTATTTATTTAAATGCTACATTTTTGCATCTAATATACACAACTATCCTTGGAAGAAGCTCAAAATGAATGTTTCTTGCACATTTACGTCCCAAAATACTTGCCTGCTTTGAACTCAAACCAAGGAACATCCATGGGACAGTTGAGGATTTAAAGAGGTTTAAAAGAAAATTCAAAATCTTTAAGGTTAAAAAATGAAAAGCAAAGTTTACATTGCAGAGCTTTTCAACCCCTCTTGGATCCAACATTAGGCAGCACAATGGTGTGGCTACTAGAGCTGTTGGCTCTGAACTCCAATGACTCGATTCAATTCTGATCTCAGGTACTGCCTGTCTGGAGACTTCACATTTTCTGTGACCACATGAGTTCCCTCCAACTTACCAAAAATGTGTGGGCTGGCAGATTAAATGGTCACTGTGAATTGTCTCTGGTATCTCGGTGAGTGATAAAACCTGGGTGGTGTTGATTAGAATAAACTGAGATTGGTGTTAGTTGAATATACAAATGAGTTCTTGATGGATCAGCACAGACTTGATGGGCTGGGGGAGGGCGTTTCCATGCTACCTGAATCTGTGCCTCCATATCCCAGGCTAATTGGGTGAAAGATTTCTAGTTAAGGGTTTGCATCTTAGCTGATACGAAGACGAAGCAGCATTAATGGAACAATCTGGCTATAACTCAGAACAAGGTGGTACTGAAGCCTTGCTTAGAAAAAGAATTAAATTAACATTAATGGCATAGCATGGGACACTGAGGATAGTTAAAAGTTACTTGTTGGGGAATGGTTGCTAACATAACACCTCATCACAGAATCACACAGACCATTCAAGCTTTTAGACCTGCGGTACCAATTCACTCAAAAATTTTGATAGTTTTAATATTTACGTTGTTTTCAATACGGTAAATGGGTTCAGAACAAAGTTAAGAAATAAATTTAAAATTATTTTGCTTTGGAAACTTACGGTCCATGCAGACTATTATTGTATCTCTTTCAAGCTGAGTGACATGGATGACATTTGCCTGTGGCGTATCTGTGAAAAATATTATCAAAGAATTATACATAGTCATTTTATTTAAAGAGGTTCTTTAAGCATTTATTTTCCCTGAAACAGACTAATGATGGCATCACCCAGCTTTACTGGATGTCTCTGACCTTTAAAGTTTTTATTTCCTTTCATGAGCAATGTTATTTTTCTAAATAATTACCATTTTGATTGTACTAATAATTGAATTAAACAAGCACATACTACATTAAGCAGTAAACAAACAGTATATACTACATTGTGTGTGATACTACATTAAGTTACAGTTTAAATAAGACAAGCCACAAAAATAAACTTCCAAATGTCAATTTTGAATCTTTAATAGAAAAAATACAGTATATCTAAGTGAAATTTCTTAACTCCTCTAAAGGAAGATGAAAAATGAAGCAGCTAATAATTTATTTAATCCTTAAATTTAATACTTCAATTCCATCCATTTTTTCTATAAATAAAAACTTGGTGGGCCCATGTAGAACTAAGTTCACAAGTTTTCCTCATTCCAACAGCTTCCGAGCATTGTTGTCTTACCTAGTTTTTATTCTGCACTGGAAAGGACACAGTGACTTAGAAAATTACACTTTTCTTTACAAAATCAAAATGAACATAACCTGAAGAAAATAAGCCATGCGCAACCCAAAACAAATGTAATGGTAGGCAATCTGGTCCAATGCCCTGCCAAAAATGAGGAAGAAAATCTTTCCAATGTCTTTTAAACCTTTATTATCTGAACTTTGGCTGGTAATTTCCAGAGCTGACATACCTGTTTCTGTAAACCAGGATGAAGTTGAGTTTGGATTGACAGTTTCAAACCGCACAACTTGATTAAGTTCTGTTCCTTTACTGACAGCAACACATAATAATGGGTATTCTTGTTCTGGAACCACCAGCAGTTCAAAGACTTTCAAAGGATTTGGAAGAGGAAAGTCAACATTCTAGGGTAAAAACAGAGAAAATATATTTTTCCCCAGGTTGTTCAAGGCTTTGTACAATATATATTGCCTTACAATTGAGGGTACTAAAACTACAATAAATTGAAATTTTGGTGAAAGGAGTTTTCATGCAGAAAATCTTTTGACCCAGACATTACAATACACAATGCACTCTACTTTTGCAATGATGTGCTAGATCTCATTTTATAGCATTAACTTAAACTCCTTTGATTAATACCGGTTGATTTACATTAATAATGACTTATTTATATCCCTTTTAAGCTAATCAAACAAGATCAGTTCAAGATAATAAAAAAACCTGCTTCTATTTGAGTATAGCTTTTAGAAACTGTCCACTTCTGATAAGTATAATTGAGGCATGAAAGTAAAAGTTCAACCAAAGCAGACTTAAAAATGGGATCTGAGGAAAATGCAAAATACGCTGGTTAACTGTTGAAGCGTTTTACCAAACTTTTTTTTTACTATTTCCAGATTTTCAATTTTGTGATGAAATAGCTAGCCTAAAACACTGGTTCCATTCCACTCAACATGGTTGCAATTGGGTCTACTGAGTGCTTCCAGTGCTTGGGTTAGCTTTCTCAGTTTTCATGTTTACAGATATTCGTCTGTATATAAACTAACTACAGACGAGAAAAGGTAGGTCACCCCATTACAGAAAGACCCAGCAGCAGCCTTTTCTTCCAGCATGACCCAGGAATCATAGCCACTCTCAATCTTTAGCACACACATCCACCCGGCCCCCGCCCAGAGATTACCCATCACTGTCCCATAAGATTCTGACCATCCACGTCTGTCATTAACTTCCCGCCTTTAACATTTCATAGCTGAAGAACAACATTCATGAACAAGTATGTGGTTTTCATGTATTGTGTGCCAACCGATAATGGAGATCAAGTTGTTAAAAAAGTAGTATGAACAACATAACAGCTCTACTTGGTACACAAGACTTAGTCTTTGATGATAATTTGCCATTTTGTCTGCTTTTCTCACAACCAGGTAGAGAACTAAGAGGGTTCTTTTACATCATGGAGTTATCTATTGTGGTTTCGGGTTAATTGGGCCATCGGTTAATCGGGACAGCCTCTTTTTTGGGACCACTTTGAAAGAACAAAAACAAATTGAGAAAATATCCAGGATTCCTTCTGTTATTTGGGACACTATCCCACTTAACTGGGGCAGGCAAATGTAGCCAAAAAGGTTCTAACTCGCATTCGTCTCATTCACTTGTGCGGTCATTAGATGCTACACTGTGCTTAAAGCAGAGTTTTAAAATAGTGTCAGGTGCATGTGTTTGTGTTTAAAAAGCAGTGATTTTTATCACTTACTGTTGTTGAGAAATAAGTAATAAGATACAAAATATGAAGAATTAAGGTATCAACAATCATCTTGAATGTTACAATGAAAAAGATTTAGAGTGTGGAATAGTCAATAGCATTGTATGAAGGTAGTCCGTTATCTACTCTAGGCATCTGCACTGATTTTGTTCATTGCATACACTGGGTGAATTTCTCCGGCGATAATTATTAGGAACTAATACACAGTTCTATACTGTAATATATTTAGTAGTTTTCTAATTTGCTCCACATTTCATTTAAATATATAATTTACTATTCAGTTTGTCTTCCTTATACCTTTTTTAAAAAACAATTTCCATGAAACTTTGGCTAATTGGGGCAGCCACTTAATTGAACCAAAATGTACTTATCCCGACGTATCCCAATTAACCAGAATCCACTATATTTCCATATTTCTTCGGCCTATCAAATCTATTCTGGCTCACAGAGCAATTCCATTCCCTACTACCTTTCTCTGTAACCTGTTCTTTCTCACAGGTCTCATCAACTCTCCTCCCCATAAACACAGGGCAATTTACAGGCAGCCTCTGCGAATTTGGGGAGGGGGGAAACTCATACAGACACAGGGAGAATGTGCAAACTCCATACAGTCGGCACCCAAGGTCAGGATCGACGTTCCCTATAATTTTGTTTTACATAGCTTTGCAGACCAACCATTGCTAGAGCACGAAATTTTTTTACACGGCATGAAAACTGCATGGCACTTTAAAGTTTCTTGTAATATACATACTACGAATATTTAGAATGAAAACTGAAAAATTACATACCTTTGATTTAATTTGGATTATGACTTACTTGAAAGATTACTTACCAAAAAAGTCAGAATATAGAGCTTTTCATATCAAACACAAACCACAACTCACAACACAAGTGAATGTTGTCAGGCAGTCAAAACAACTGACAGGCAAAATGGCAAAAGTGAAATGTTTTGACTATATGGAGTTGATGTTCAGTGGGCCAGCAGTTTATTAACAATGAGCTACTGACTTCCATTCTATGTTTGTTACAAGTTGTAATAGTGTTGTAACTTGAAACATTGACAATGTAAATACACCGAAGCTCTAAAATGCTTCAAAGGTTGTGGTACGTTAATTATTTAGAACATTTATGGATGATATTCATTAACACATAATTAATTACAGGGTATTTCACAGTTGTATTAACAGATTTCAAAATTATATTACCATTATATAAAAGAAAATTCCAGCTGTGTGGCATCAAAGGCTATGCATGTGGGAACATTTCAGCTTAGAGGGAACAGTGGTCAGTCAGGAATGAACCTAGATCACTGGTGCAGAGCGGCGACAGTACTATTAGCTGTGGCACAGTACCACGCCAAAGGGAAAAAAAGGGAGGATAGTTTTCTCAGCAACAATAATCTTTAATGAACTATTTCTATTGCATATAAAATTATTAAACAGTGAAAAACAGACTCCCTGGAGACAGCTTCAAGTTCAGAATAATTTGGTTTATGCAAAAAAAAGTTTCACAGTACAGATTCAATAGGTTCTTGATTGGTAAGGTTACGGGGAGAAGACAGAAGAATGGAGTTGAGAGGGATAATAAAATCAGCCATGATAGAATAGCATAGCAGACTTGACAAGCCAAATGGCCCCATTCTGCTCCAATGTCTTATGATCCCATAACACCCATCAAAGCAATAACCCAATCAATAATGAGATCTCTTATATTGCAGTCCCCAGGCAAGTTTCAATTGCATCTGACAGGAAACCGAGCTTAGACTAGAAGAGCAATGTGAGCTGCAGAACTTGTGATCTGTGCCACTTACTTTGATCAACATGAACTTCTGCATTTGCTCAACCCATTCCAATAAAACGATGCTGGATTGCAACGCACCGCAGAGATACTTGTGTCCTGTGTAAGGATTCCTCACTGTAACAAACAATATGAAACTGCATTTTTCAATTCCTGTACACAATTTACTGCATTAAGCAATTAACATTATAAAAGCATTATTTTATTATCACCTTGGTTAAGGCATCAAACACTACTTCTATAAAGATTTCAATAAAAGAATATACAGATACCCTTCATGAAGAAACTAGTTAAGATTTCAGTAAAGCATAATAATGAACATGCAAAATTCTTGTAAAATCTTCATTGATACAGTGCTTTGTAAAAGTATTCAGCCTTTGTCCACATAAATGAGTATTACAACCAAGGATTTTGATCAATTTAACTGAGAATTTTTATTTGTGAATCACATGGTCCTTTTTTCAGTGGAGCCCAAAAAACAGGGAAAATTGTAAAACATGAAAAACTAAAAATGGAAAAAACTGAAATGTCAGCAGTTCAAAGCTATTCATACCCCTTTTCTCAGTACTTAGTTGAACCACCTCTCACAGCTAGTACAGCCAGTAGTCTTTACTTATTTATTGAGATACAGCATGGAATAGACCCTTTGAGCCTTGCCACCAGAAACTCTAGTGTCATCATGGGACAATTTACAATGACTAATTAACCTACCAACTGCTATGTCTTGGACTGTGGGAAGAAACCGGCACACCCACAGCAAACCCAAGTGGTCACCGGAAGAACACTTGGGTGTTTTGGATAGGTCTCTATTAGCTTTGCATAATGTGATAGAGCAATATTTGCCCCTTCCTCCTTGCATAATTGCTCAAGCTGTGCTAGGTTATGCTAGGTTACTTGGGGAGTGGCGGTGGACAGCAATCTGCCAGACATGCTTGATTGGGTTAAGGTCAGGACTCTGACTGGGCAACTCAAAGATACTAATTTTTTTCATCAGAAGTTACTCCACGGTTGCTCTGTTAGCATGCTTTCACTGTCCTGTTGAAAGATGACCTTCCTCCCCAGCTTTCTGGCAGAAGCTATCCAGAATCTCTTTGTATTTAGGAGCATTCTTCTTCCCATCAATCCTGACCAGATTTCCAATCCCTGATGCTGAAAAGCACTCCTTAGCATGATGCGACCTCTGCCATACTTTACAGCAGGGATGGCGTTACCTGGTTGATGTGCAGTATTAGACTTACACCACACATACCACTTAGTGTTGAAGCCAAAAAGTTCCACCTTAGTTTCATCCGACCACAAGACCTTCTTCCACATCTTTACAGTATCTTCTAAGTGATGCTTTGCAGAATCTTTACTGGCAAGGATATACCATTTTTTTAAGCCAGGGCTTCTTCCTTGCCATTGTTCCACAAATATCCTTTTTCTGCAAGGCCTTAGAGTTTGTGGAGCCTTGAACTTCATCTCCAGTTGCAGCCGCTGACTTCTGCAGCTCACCCAGTGATGGTTGGCTTCATAGAGGCCTCTCTTACAAGTGCCAATGACTAATTTTAGGGGGGGATGGCCTGACCAAGGCAGTGTGGCTAAGGTTTCATATTTTTTTTTACGATGGACTGCACTGAGCTCCGAAGTCTGTTTAGTGCCATTGAGGTGGTCTTGTACTCTTCCCTAGATTTGTGCTTCTCTGTTATCATTTCCCTCACTTGCCTTGAATATTTGGTCTGATGAAAATCTACCATACTGTCGGACCTTAGAGAGGGGATATTTATTCTTATGAATTCATTGAAAACAGATGATCCTCCAATTTTCTACATCAACAAACTGGGTGAGTGGTAAAGTGATTGCAGTATTGCACCTGAGGAAAGTCAGCATAGTTATTACGAAGAAGATGAGTACTTTTTCAACCTCACAATTTTGGTTTCTAATTTTTAGTAATTTGTTGAGAGGTTTTAGAATTTTTCTTTTGATTTGGCATGATGTACAATGTCAATGCTCAAAAATCCACTTCAATATATCTTAAATTTAGAAAACATGACAGTAAAATGTGAAAATAGTTGTAAGGGCTGAATACATTTTCAAGTTGCTGTATGTGCTTGAACCTTGAAGTGCAATGATGAATATTACTTCAGGAAATTCTGGAATTGTTTAGAGATTCATCCTGTGGATAATTCTAATTGTTCCCTTTGGTGGAAGTGATTGGGATAGATGTAGATAACCGACCAAGAACAACATCCCAATTTTCCCTGATGGTTCAGTAAATGTTCCTAATAGCAGCTGAAGCAGAGACCAAGGTGAGGCAGCATGGTAGTGCACTACTACAGCACAAGCAAGCCAAGTTCAATTCCTGCTGCTGCCTGTAAGGACTTTGTGCATTCTCCCTATAAATTGGTGGGTTTCCTCTGGGTGCTCCAGTTTCCCTCCACATTGCTAAGACACACCGGTTAGTAGGTGAATTGATCATATGGGTGTAATTGGGCAGTGCAGTCTCGTTGGGCCACAAAGGCCTGTTACCACAGTGCATCTCCACAGCTGATTCCCCATTTTTTTTTCCCTCCAAAGGGAAATGTTAATTTCTGTTAAAATAGTCTCCAAACCATGGACATTGGAGGGGATGATTAATTCTTAAAAATGCCAGTGTGTGATTGGCAGGTTAAAATATAATGGGATTTGGCTCTGTTCCCAAACTATTGACATTTAATTACCAGTTATATGCAATAACTAACTGGCAGTCAGCTATTTGGAATAATCAGCATCTTTAAATAAAAAATGGAGAAAACTAGCAGAAAAGAAAAATGACCTCAGACAAGTAGTCACAGCATCTGTTATTTTAAATTTAAAGTGAACCTGATTAAATGGAATTTGAGCTGTACTATTCAGTGAACACAATTTTCCCTGTACTAAATGTCATTCGTGATAAACACAGCATCAACTGAAGTGTTTACATCTGAAAGCAAGTTTAATGACTCAGCACATGATTAAACCACGATGCTTTAGTCAAGTGACCATCAGTCTAACATGCGATCTTTACAATTTAAACAATATAAATGATTTCATCTAAGTGAAACGTTAGAAGGTGTATAAATGAATTTAGGAACCGGAAAACTGACGTACTCATTATCTCATGCCCACATCCTGCAAAAGCACCAAGCGCCACCCGTCACTGCATGTACCCACACTTCACGGAGCCACTTAGAGGAACTCCTCCACATTCTCACATATCAACAATGAGCCAAACTGTCTTGAGGGCCCCGTCTCTGGAATCAGTACTCAGACATATTTGTCCACTAAGATCCAGAAGACCTTCATTTGGCTCTTGGAGTAAAATGCTATAGGAAAGAGATTCTGCTACTTTATTAGATGACTCAAGATGGCAGGCGGGGCTAAGCCCGGAAACCAAGGGAAGGCGGGGCTAACACGGAAACCAAGGGAAGGCGGGGCTAAAACCAGAAACCAAGGGAAGGCGGGGCTAAGCCCGGAAACCAAGGGAAGGCGGGGCTAAGCCCGGAAACCAAGGGAAGGCGGGGCTAAGCCCGGAAACCAAGGGAAGGCGGGGCTAACACGGAAACCAAGGGAAGGCGGGGCTAACACGGAAACCAAGGGAAGGCGGGGCTAAGCCCGGAAACCAAGGGAAGGCGGGGCTAAGCCCGGAAACCAAGGGAAGGCGGGGCTAAGCCCAGAAACCAAGGGAAGGCAGGGCTAAACCCGAAAACCAAGGGAAGGCGGGGCTAAACCCAGAAACCAAGGGAAGGCGGGGCTAAACCCGGAAACCAAGGGAAGGCCGGGCTAAACCCAGAAACCAAGGGAAGGCGGGGCTAACACGGAAACCAAGGGAAGGCGGGGCTAAACCCGGAAACCAAGGGAAGGCGGGGCTAAACCCGGAAACCAAGGGAAGGCGGGGCTAAACCCGGAAACCAAGGGAAGGCGGGGCTAAACCCGGAAACCAAGGGAAGGCGGGGCTAAGCCCGGAAACCAAGGGAAGGCGGGGCTAACACGGAAACCAAGGGAAGGCGGGGCTAACACGGAAACCAAGGGAAGGCGGGGCTAAACCCGGAAACCAAGGGAAGGCGGGGCTAAGCCCGGAAACCAAGGGAAGGCGGGGCTAAGCCCGGAAACCAAGGGAAGGCGGGGCTAAACCCGGAAACCAAGGGAAGGCGGGGCTAAACCCGGAAACCAAGGGAAGGCGGGGCTAAACCCGGAAACCAAGGGAAGGCGGGGCTAAACCCAGAAACCAAGGGAAGGCGGGGCTAAACCCGGAAACCAAGGGAAGGCCGGGCTAAACCCAGAAACCAAGGGAAGGCGGGGCTAACACGGAAACCAAGGGAAGGCGGGGCTAAACCCGGAAACCAAGGGAAGGCGGGGCTAAGCCCGGAAACCAAGGGAAGGCGGGGCTAAGCCCAGAAACCAAGGGAAGGCGGGGCTAAACCCGGAAACCAAGGGAAGGCGGGGCTAAGCCCGGAAACCAAGGGAAGGCGGGGCTAACACGGAAACCAAGGGAAGGCGGGGCTAACACGGAAACCAAGGGAAGGCGGGGCTAAGCCCGGAAACCAAGGGAAGGCGGGGCTAAACCCGGAAACCAAGGGAAGGCGGGGCTAAGCCCGGAAACCAAGGGAAGGCGGGGCTAAACCCGGAAACCAAGGGAAGGCGGGGCTAAACCCGGAAACCAAGGGAAGGCGGGGCTAAACCCGGAAACCAAGGGAAGGCGGGGAATCACTGAACTTCCACTTCCATGACTTAAGCACAACTCCTTGACATGTTTTATTTTCTTGTAACAACTCTACTTTTAAATGTCAAATGATTAGTAGTTGTCTTGGTGTTCTCATACACAAACCACTGTAAGTTCAGGGACAAGTAGGTTTAGCAAAGGATAGCAAATAGTAAGGTGGCCTTTTCCACAAAAGGAATGGAATGAAATGTATCATAAAAGATGAGATTTCATTGAGGTTGTGTGCACCTTTAATGAAATCTCCTCAGGTAAAATGTTTTCCCTGAGACACCGAGAGTATCAAGATTTATTCATGAGGTAAGAAAACAGTTGAGGATAGATTGAATAAACCACACCTATATTCTCTTTTATTTGAGAATTGAACAACTACTTTGGTTCTGTCTTCACTAAGGAGGACATAAATAATCTTCCGGAACTAGTAGGGGACCGAGGGTCTAGTGAGATGGAGGAACTGAGGGAAATACATGTTAGTAGGGAAGTGGTGTTAGGTAAATTGAAGGGATTAAAGGCAGATAAATCCCCAGGGCCAGATGGTCTGCATCCCAGAGTGCTTAAGGAAGTAGCCCAAGAAATAGTGGATGCATTAGTGATAATTTTTCAAAACTCTTTAGATTCTGGACTAGTTCCTAAGGATTGGGAGAGTGGCTGATGTAACCCCGCTTTTTAAAAAAGGAGGGAGAGAGAAACCGGGGAATTATAGACCGGTAAGCCTGACATCGGTGGTGGGGAAAATGCTAGAGTCAGTTATCAAGGATGTGATAACAGCACATTTGGAAAGTGGTGAAATCATCGGACAAAGTCAGCATGGATTTGTGAAAGGAAAATCATGTCTGACGAATCTCATAGAATTTTTTGAGAATTTAGCTAGTAGAGTGGATAGGGGAGAACCAGTGGATGTGATATATTTGGATTTTCAAAAGGCTTTTGACAAGGTTCCACACAGGAGATTAGTGTGCAAGCTTAAAGCACACGGTATTGGGGGTATGGTATTGATGTGGATAGAGAATTGGTTGGCAGACAAGAAGCAAAGAGTGGGAATAAACGGGACCTTTTCAGAATGGCAGGCAGTGACTAGTGGGGTACCGCAAGGCTCAGTGCTGGGACCCCAGTTGTTTACAATATATATTAATGACTTAGAAGAGGGAATTAAATGCAGCATCTCCAAGTTTGCAGATGACACGAAGCTGGGCGGCAGTGTTAGCTGTGAGGCGGATGCTAAGAGGATGCAGGGTGGCTTGGATAGGTTAGGCGAGTGGGAAAGTTCATGGCAGATGCAATTTATTGTGGATAAATGTGAGGTTATCCACTTTGGAGGCAAGAACAGGAAAACAGATTATTATCTGAATGGTGGCCGATTAGGAAAAGGGGAGGTGCAACGCGACCTGGGTGTCAATGTACACCAGTCATTGAAAGTGGGCATGCAGGTACAGCAGGCGGTGAAAAAGGCGAATGGTACGCTGGCATTCATAGCAAGAGGATTCGAGTACAGGAGCAGGGAGGTACGACTGCAGTTGTACAAGGCCTTGGTGAGACCACACCTGGAGTATTGTGGGCAGTTTTGGTCCCCTAATCTGAGGAAAGACATTCTTGCCATAGAGGGAGTACAAAGAAGGTTCACCAGATTGATTCCTGGGATGGCAGGACTTTCATATGATGAAAGACTGGATGGACTAGGCTTATACTCTCTGGAATTTAGAAGATTGAGGGGGGGGGGGATCTTATTGAAACGTATAAAATTCTAAAGGGATTGAACAGGCTAGATGTAGGAAGATTGATCCTGATGTTGAGGAAGTCCAGAACGAGGGGTCACAGTTTGAGGATAAAGGGGAAGCCTTTTAGGACCGAGATGAGGAAAAACTTCTTCACACAGAGAGTGGTGAATCTGTGGAATTTTCTGCCACAGGAAACAGTTGAGGCCAGTTCATTGGCTATATTTAAGAGAGAGTTAGATATGGCCCTTGTGGCTAAAGGGATCAGCGGGTATGGAGAGAAGGCAGGTACAGGGTTCTGAGTTGAATGATCAGCCATGATCATACTGAATGGCGGTGCAGGCTCGAAGGGCCAAATGGCCTACTCCTGCATCTATTTTCTGTGTTTCTATGTATTTATTTATTCAGAGATACACATGGAACTTCCCCTTTCCGGCTCTTCAAGCCACACCGCCCAGCAAACCCCAATTTAACCCTAAACTAATCACAGGACAATTTATGATGACCAACTGAGAAGAATCAAACTAGGTCACAATGAAAAGAACAAATTTAGGAACAGAGTTTCTGCTGAGATCCCATTTTCCCCAGCTTACAGCCTTAGGACAAGATTGGCCATTTAAGGCTAACATGGAAAGTTTTGTTCAGAACTTTTTTTGGAATTTTTTAAAATCTGAAATTGCTCAGTCATTCAGCATGTTTGGCCACATATGAGCATCAAGCGAATCAATGGACATAAGTAAAGAACAACTAAAAGTTAGACATTAACTTACTAAACTATGGAGCAGGCACAAGATGGAACATTTCTTATGTTCCTTTTCTCTACTTGGCTAAAAACAGCACAGTAATTGGAGAAAGTTAACTTAGAAACATCCTTACCCACACAACATTTTTGGCAGCCTTTTGTATCTGGAATTTTTGTAGATACGGCAAATTTCCTACAAAATAAATGTAAGCATTTATACATAAATGTTACTATCAACTTGAAAAATGTCAATTTCTATCACACGACTATCACTCTTCCTTGCAGGAAAGTGTGGATGTAAAGCACTAAATGCACCTTCAGCATCTCTTCCATCATCCACTATTACAGTTTCAGTGTGTTTAAGAAAATACGGTTGATAATTATGGAATTCTCCATTATTCTTGGTGTTTCCTTCACTGGTGCTGTTTGAATACAAATCAAGCTCAACTTTATTTCATCACTATTTAGCAGTTAATTCAGTTTTAAAATCAGCCACTTCTCTTTCTGATTCTCTCTATTTGATCATTATTTAAGGTAGGTTTGTTTGTTTTATAAAGGTACACCTTAATCCAGTCTTATCTCCAAACCAGCCTGAAAGGTTAGTGCAACAAACCAATACAGGTTGAGTAGCCCTTATCCAAAATGTTTCGGGCCGCAAGTATTTTGGATTTTTTTCTGGAATTTTGAATATACAATGAGATAGCATTAAGATTGGCATAATTTCCGGTTCTAAATTTATATGCTACCAGTGAGCAGTATTTGTCTTAGCAGGTCAGGCAGCATCCATGGAAAGGAACAGTCATTGCTTCAGACCAAGACCCTTCGTCAGGACTTCATGGTGCTGCCTGACTTGCTGAGTTCCTCCAGCATTTTGTGTATGATGAGTTTGAGTACAGAGAGGAAATTAAGAACCAGGTGGCATGGTGCGAAGACAATAACCTATCCCTCAACGTCAGCAAGATGAAGGAATTGGTTGTTGACTTCAGAAGGAGTAGGGGAACGCACGACCCAGTTACATCGGTGGCACGCAAGTGGAACAGGTCAAAAGCTTTAAGTTCCTCGGGGGTCAATATCACAAATGACCTGACTTGGTCCAACCAAGCAGAGTTCACTGCCAAGAAGGTCCAACAGCGCTTTTACTTCCTGAGAAAACTAAAGAAATTTGGCCCCCCTAAAACCCTCACTAATTTTTATAGATGCACCGTAGAAAGCATTCTTCTAGGGTGCATCACAACCTGGTATGGAAGTTGTCCTGTCCAAGACTGGAAAAAGCTGCAGAAGATTGTGAACATGGTGCAGCACATCACACAAACCAATCTTCTGTCCTTGGACTCACTTTACACCGCACGCTGTCGGAACAGTGCTGCCAGGATAATCAAGGACACGACCCACCCAGCCAACACACTTTTTGTCCCTCTTCCCTCCGGGAGAAAGCTCAGGAGCTTGAAGACTCGTACAGCCAGATTTGGGAACAGCTTCTTTTCAACTGTGATAAGACTGCTGAACGGATCCTGACCTGGATCTGGGCCGTACCCTCCAAATATCCAGACCTGCCTCTCGGTTTTTTTGCACTACCTTACTTTCCATTTTTCTATTTATGATTTATAATTTAAATTTTTAATATTTACTAATTTTTACTATTAATATTTTTAATATTTAATATTTGTAATCCAGGGAGTGGGAAGCGCAGAATCAAATATCGCTGTGATGACTGTACATTCCAGTATCAATTGTTTGGCGACAATAAAGTTTAAAGTATGTTGCTTTGGATTTCCAGCATCTGCAGAATTTCTTGTGTTAAGTCTGTCTTACACTTGTTCATTACATGCACTCACTGTAAAAATTATTATATACTATTAATAAATTCAATGTGTGCAGGGTAACAAAACCAGCACAGCACCCGCGGGAGAATACCTGAATCAGTTATTCGACAACAACAAACAACAGTAGGCTTTCAGTCGCCACCTACTATGCCATGTTTCGATTAAAAGGTTACAGTTTGTTTTTTTTTAAGTTTTACGTAAGGTATAAAAAACAATCAGCATCGTAGATTTGCTCTGGTGTTACATTTTCATTATCGGCAGACACTTGAAAAATTTATAGATGCTGCCTGGATTGCTGCATCCACCAGCATTTTTTGTGTGTGTTGCTTCAATTTCCAGCATCTGCAGATTTCCTTGTGTCTGCAACTTGAAAAATTTGTGCCCTTTCCTAAACTTCTGCAACCAGTCTACTGAATACTCACAATTACCCTCAATTTTCGGTTTGTTGTGATAGATCTTTGCTTGTTTCATCATCAGCATACTATTAAGCAGCATATGTTCACTCCAATGCTGATGATAAATGGTCAAGATCTAAAATTTTCATTTATTTATGCAGTATTTTTCTATTCTGTCATTAATTTCTGTTCCTTACGTACAATGGCATGCAAAAGTTTGGGCACCCCGGTCAAAATTTCTGTTACTGTGAATAGTTAAGTGAGTAGAAGATGAACTGATCTCCAAAAGTCATAAGTTAAAGGTGAAACATTCTTTTCAACATTTTAAGTAAGATTAGTGTATTATTTTTGTTTTGTACAATTTTAGAGTGGAAAAAAAAGAAAGGAGCACCATGCAAAAGTTTGGGCACCCCAAGAGATTTGAGCTCTCAGATAACTTTTACCAAGGCCTCAGACCTTAATTAGCTTGTTAGTACTATGGCTTGTTCACAGTCATCATTAGGAAAAGCCAGGTGATGCAAATTTCAAAGCTTTATAAATACCCTGATTCCTCAAACCTTGTCCCAACAATCAGCAGCCATTGGCTCCTCTAAGCAGCTGCCTAGCACTCTAAAAATTAAAATAAGTGATGCCCACAAAGCAGGAGAAGGCTATAAGAAGATAGCAAAGCGTTTTCAGGTAACCGTTTCCTCAGATCATAATGCAATTAAGAAATGGCAGTTAACAGGAATGGTGAAGGTCAAGTTGAGGTCTGGAAGACCAAGAAAACTTTCGAGAGAACTGCTTGTAAGATTGCTAGAAAGGCAAATCAGAACCCCCCGTTTGACTGCAAAAGACCTTCAGGAAGATTTAGCAGGCTCTGGAGTGGTGGTGCACTGTTCTGCTGTGCAGCGACACCTGCACAAATATGACCTTCATGGAAGAGTCATCAGAAGAAAACCTTTCCTCCATCCTCACCACAAAATTCAGCGTCAGAAGTTTGCAAAGGAACATCTAAACAAGCCTGATGCATTTTGGAAACAAGTCCTGCGGACTGATGAACTTAAAATGGAACTTTTTGGCCGCAATGAGCAAAGGTATGTTTGGAGAAAATAAGGGTGCAGAATTTCATGAAAAGAACACCTCTCCAACTGTTAAGCACAGAGGTGGATCGATCACGCTTTGGGCTTGTGTTGCAGCCAGTGGCACGGGGAATATTTCACTGGTAGAGGGAAGAATGAATTCAATTAAGTACCAGTAAATTCTGGAAGCAAACATCACACCATCTGTAAAAAAGCTGAAGGTGAAAAGCGGATGGCTTCTACAACAGGATAATGATCCCAAACACACCTCAAAATCCACAATGGACTACCTCAAGAGGTGCAAGGTGAAGGTTTTGCCATGGCCCTCACAGTCCCCTGACCTAAACATCATCGAGAATCTGTGGATAGACCTCAAAAGAGCAGTGCATGCAAGACGGCCCAAGAATCTCACTGAACTAGAAGCCTTTTGCAAGGAAGAATGGGCAAAAATCCCACAAACAAGAATTGAAAGACTCTTAGCTGGCTACAGAAAGCATTTACAAGCTGTGATACTTGCCAAAGGGGGTGTTACTAAGTAATGGCCTTGTGGGGTGCCCAAACTTTTGCTTCGGGCCCTTTTCCTTTTTTGTTATTTTGAAACTATAAAAGACTGAAGTAAAAAAGTAATCTTGCTTAAAATATTAAAGAAATGTCATCTTTAACTTTATGCCTTTCGGAAATCAGGTCATCTTTTACTCGCTTAGCTATTCACAGTAACAGAAATTTTGACCAGGGTGCCCAAACTTTTGCATGCCACAGTAGGTGAAGTCATTTCTCAGAGCTGTCTGCTGCGTAGAGACCTGTGCATTGCCTGGGAACCTTCCCAGCGTCTTGTGGAATTTTCCATTTGTGATGTCACATCAGTGCCCCCCCCACAAAAAAATTGAATTTTGGAGGTTTTTGGAGTTTGGAATTTTGGATAATGGGTACTTGACTTATACTTCCCAATGCAAAAAAAAAACAATTAACTACAGTAAGAGTCCCCTCTTACCTTGGAAGTATCCTGTCTGGAAGCCTGTAGGCGGGAATGGATACTGGCAATTTTTGCATTTGTCTGGCATATTCAAAAAGACCCAACAAGTTGTGAGAATAAAGTTGTGAAGCTTTTCCTAAAAAGAGAAAAAAAAGTACTTGAAGAATTATTGAATGTCATTTACATATTTAATCAGATAACAAGGAGGAAACTCTTTAAAGTTGTATATTTCTTTTTTTAATTTCACACTGAAGAATACTCAAATTCAATTCCACAAATTTAATTACATGATGTGGAAAGTAGTGCCAGGACTAGCATTTAATTCCAAACCCGAATTACCCTCAAGAAGGTTGAGAGCTGTTTTCTTGAGCTACTGCAAATTGTGTGATAAAGAGATACCCAAATTGCCTTTAGGAATTCCAGGATTTTAACCCAGTAACAATGAAGCAATGTCATTACTTTTGCTAGCTGGGATAGAAGAAAGAACAATAGAACGCAGGAACTATCCCTTCAGCTCTTGTCTTCACCAACTACATAACTAATCCCATCTGCCTGTACGTGGCCTGTATCCCCCTGATCCCTGCCTTTACATGTGTCTGACCAAATGACTCTTACATGTTGAAATCAGTCATGCTCCCAATGCAACAGGGAGAATCTTGCAGGAAGTGGTTTTCCCATCCTCGGTGGATTCGGGATATACCTCTACTTTCTTGGTCATTTTCACGGATTCAACATGTTTCACAAACTTCTATAGCTGCACAGTGGACAGTATCCTGTCTAGTTGCATCATGTCCTGGTATGAAAGCACTAATGCCCAAGAACACAATATCACCCAGGTACCTCACAGGTAAAGCCCTCCACACCACTGAGCACATCCTCAAGCAGCAATGCCACAAGAAAGCAGCATCCATCATCAGGAACCCCCACCATCCAGGCCATGCTCTCTTCTTGCTGTTGCCAGCTGGAAAGAGGTACAGGAGCCTTAGGTCACACAGCACCAGGTTCAGGAACAGTTCTAATGCCTTCAACCATCAGACTCCCGAGCAAGGTGGATAACTTCACTCACGTCAACACTGAACTGATTCCAAAAGCTATGGACTCACTTTCAAAGGACTATACAACTCATGCTCTCAGTATTATTTATTTACATTTTTGTTTGTTTTTGTAGATTGCCTTCTTTTGCACATGGTTGTTTGTCAGTCTTTGTGTGTAGCTTTTCATTGATTCTACTACATTTATATGTTCTACTGTGAATGCCTGCAACAAAAATGCACTTAGGGTAGCAGATGGTGGCATATACATAATTTGATGATAAATTTGCTTTGAAATTTTGAACCTTAGCACAGTTCACCAATGCATTTGTTAATGGTAGCATACCACTCACAGGTGTGCTAAGGATAGAGAAACTTAATGCTTAAAGTAGTAAATTGGTTGCTGATGAAACTTTCATTTAGACTGAGTTTATTTTTGAGGGAGACTTACTTTGCTGACTCTATGTAGGAAGCCTATATCAGACCAGAATTTATAATAAAACAGAAAATGATGAAATGAAGGGAACAGAGACTGATCTGGCCAGATGACAAAGAGCATGGCTTTGCTCTTCCTATGGTTGACTATAGCCCAGGGTCAGTTCACATGGTTCAGACGCTAACCAATCTGCAGTTAGATCATGGATCTGAACAGCAGAAGATGCTGATGTCATCCAGGTAGAGGGACTCTTTGATCTGATGGCCCCACTGATTAAGATGATTAAAGATTAACTTTATCTGTCACTTGTACATCGAAACAGTCAGTAAAATGTGTCACTTGCCTCAAAGACCATATAGTCTGAGGACTGTGCTGGGAGCAGCCTGCAAGTGTCACCTTCGCCAAAACAGCATGCCCACAATTAATTAACCTTAACCCTATGTTGTCTTTGGAAGGAAACTAGAGTACTGGAGGAAACCCACGTTTCCTAGAGCAGCAAGAATCGAATCTAGTATCGTCAGCCCTCTTATACCCGTTTCCTTCTTGATGAATTTGGCAGAAGGTTCTGTGCATCAAAAAACAAGACAAGGGACAGCAAGCAACCTTGCCCAACTCCAAAATTGTTGGAGGAGGTCTTTATTTTTCACCCATTTATTTGGACTGTGCTACAGATGTTTGCGTAGGACAATTAATTACGTCCAATTCCTGATTCCCTCTCCAATACCCATTGTGGAGAGCACATCCATTACATAGCAACGTTAATCTACTGATGAAACTCCATAACCTGAGAACAGGTTGGGAGTGGACACGTCTAGTCAGGATGAACCAGAAGGCCATTGACAGGATGTCACATGTGTACATAACGGACCTGCAAAAACATAAGAGAATACAGATGCTGGAATTTGAGGCAAAAAGATGCTGGAGGAACTCAGTGGATCAAACACCACCTGCTGTAGTAGTGGTGAAGCAATTGTAAATGCTTTGGGCTGAAACCGTGCTTGACAACACTCCTGCTTCTACCACCATACCCACAGGTTCTCCTTGACCTGCTGAGTTCTTCCAGAAGACTATTGATTCTTCCTCAGATTTGGTTGGGTAAACTTGGCCTTTTCTCCTTGGAGCAACGGAGGGTGAGAGGTGACCTCATAGAGGTGTACAAGATGACGAGAGGCACTGATCGTGTGGAAAGTCAGAGGCTTTTTCCCAGGGCTGAAATGGCTATCACGAGGGGGCATAGTTTTAAGGTGCTTGGAAGTAGGTACGGGGGGGGGGGAAGGATGTCACAGGGAAGTTTTTCACACAGTGAGTGGTGGGTGCGTGGAATGCACTGCCAACAAAGGTGGTAGAGACAAATACAATAGGGTCTTTTAGGAAACTCTTAGATAGGTACGTGGAGCTTAGAAAAATAGAGGGCTATACAATAGGGCAATTCTAGGCAGCTTCTAGAGTAGGTTACATGGTCGGCACAACATTGTGGGCCGAAGGACCTGTAATGTGCTGTAGATTTCTATGTTCTATTCCAGAACCTGCAGTCTCTACTGTCTCTTAAATTGTTTATCCTGCCTTGTCATCTGTAAATATACACTCAGTGGCCGTTTCATTAGGTATCTCCTGTATCTAACGAAGTGGCCACAGAGTACATCTTCGTGGTCTCCTGCTACTGTAGCCTAGCCACTTCAAGGTTCAACATGTTGTGCATTCAACAGTGGCATGCTCTTGCACACACCACTGTTGTAATGTATGGTTATTTGATTTACTCTTGCCTTCCAGTCAACTTGAGGCTATTCTCTTCTGACCTCCCTCATTAACAGGACATTTTTGCCCACAAAACTGCCGTTCATTGGATATTTTTTGTTTCTCGCACCATTCTCTATAAACTCTAGAGACTGTTGTACATGAAATGGACAATAGACAATAGGTGCAGGAGTAGGCCATTCGGCCCTTCGAGCCAGCACCGCCATTCACTGTGATCATGGCTGATCATCCACAATCAGTATCCAGTTCCTGCCTTATCCCCATAACCTTTGATTCCGCTATCTTTAAGAGCTCTATCCATCTCTTTCTTGAAAGCATTCAGAGAGTTGGCCTCCACAGCCTTCTGGGGCAGAGCATTCCATGTATCCACCATTCTCTAGGTGAAAAAGATTTTCCTCAACTCCGTTCTAAATCCCAGATGATCAGCAGTTTCTGAACTACTCAAACCAACCAGTCTGGCACCATCATTCCCTCAGTCACTTAGATTACATTTCTTCCCCATTCTGATATTTACTCTGAACAAGACTGAACCTCTTGACCATGCCTACATGCTTTTATGTATTGAGTTGCTGCCACGTGATTGGCTAATCACCAAGGTTTACAGGTGTACCTAATAAACTGGCCTCTGAGTGAAGATGTACACACAGCTTGGTCTTTACGTTCTTACACTTCCTCTCCCCATACTTCCCATGAAAATATCATACTTCACACTCTGCTGTATTAAAGTCCATCTCATATATCCACCCTTTCTGATACCCTGGTTTCTTGTGGTCCATTAAGGTTCACTTTGTTACTAAAATTCTACATTTTATATCTTTTGCATATGTTAACATTATATTGTATATCCCATTCCTTATTCCAGTCTAAACAGACATTCAACACAATGTTTTGGCCAAGATACTTTAAAGGCATATGAAATTGTAAGCTAAAAAGCTGCAGTTGTGTAGGTCTGTTCCAGTATCATAAAACAAACAAGATAATTTGCTTGAGATTCAGAATTTTGAAAACTGCTATCAAGAGTTTTTGAAGAGAGGTGCAAAGGAGATAAGGGTTAAAAGAGGAAGTCTAGAAGGCAGTGGGAACAAAGAGTGAGGGAGAAAAAGTGTTTTGTTGGCTTAAATGACTTGTAGTATAACAAATGGAGTGTGGGAATAAAGACGATACAATTAAACCACAGCTACACATGTGGATGTTGGAATCGGTCATTGTTAATGTTTTTTAAATATAAGATAGTAGTTGAATTAATACAAGACAAAAATCATAGTTTTGTTTTTACTGGCACAATTTGTATTTCTAACAAAGCTCTTGTTTTTTCTTTACAAAATATGGTGTTTTGTCCAGACTTACGGGCAAAAATGTGGTATAGTAGTTACATAATGGTATGTCACTCTTCATTTTTCATTGGCCAAGTGTTAACATATTATACACGGACTGTGACTGTGTAATCTTGATTGTTTTTTCTTATTAAAGGATTTTAACTTAACTGAATTATAAAGGGGCTAGAGTTTTCAAAGGTGCTGTATTCATCTTCTTTTTGTATTCTTTTCATCTGCTTTGTATCCTTGTTCTTTTGTCTGCTTAGTATCTGTTCCTTTGTTTAAACTTTAACAATAAACAATCGTTGAAGAATAAGTTTCCACTCATTCTTGGACACCTAAAAGAACCTGGGATCGAGAAGTCGCCAAGATCCAACAGGAGAACATGGCTTAAAGGTGAGGAGCTGAGCACTCCCGGTTACAAGGTTTTCAGATGATATAGACAAAAGGACTAAGATGGTGGTGGCAGTATATTTCCTCTGCTATAAGACTCAAAATGATAAGTACAATGAAGAAACAAAGAAATGAGTTGCTTTCATTGGTGATAGGTCCCCTAAGAGTCAGAGGAAGATTATATAGGCAGACAGATAGTTAAGATGCAAAAATAACAAGCTAATGATAGTTGGGGATTTCTAACACCAATAGCACAGGAGCAGGTGTGGTGGGAGCAGAAGTACCGAAATGTATATGAGAGCTTTCTTATTCAAACCTATTAAGAGAGAGGACAATATTTAGCTTAACTGGGCAGTAAGACAGCAGTCACAATATAGTTAGATTTAGCATTGTTACAGTTCGAGACAAAAATAAACAAGAAGTAAAAATTCCAAACTGGGGCAAGATCAATTTCATATAACTTAGACTGGAAATGACCCCCTGAAGACAAATCAGGGTCAAAACACTTGGAGACATGCAGGGTTCAGAACAATTGTGTGCCTGTATATATAAAAAAAGGAGCTGCCAAGTCCAGAAGATGGCAAGAAAATACAAAGAGCAAGAAAATCCTGGATGGAAGTTTCAAAAAGGTACTTGGAGCTCAACATAGACAAAAAGAGTAGCATAGAGTCTGCAAGGGTAATATTAAATAGGGAAAGAAGCTGCATCCAAAAATATTAATACATAAAGTCATTGAAAAACACAATAATTATGTGCAGCAAGGGATTAAAGAGAAGATTTGGGTTCAATTGGAGATCACGAGAGCAGTCCAACTGTGAAGTAATGCAGGATCCCAGGGAAAATGGCAAGGTGGATAGAAAACAAATCTCAAAAGGAGAAAACAAATAGTAATAACTAAAAGGAATCTTCGTGAATCAAGGATTGTGTGGCATCGGGCTCCTTGTGCCTCGCTTTTGTAAACAATTAAATACTGAAGCCACCAAGTTTGTTGACAATATTAAAATCAGCAACGTGGTTGAAGAAGAAAGTTTGAGGCTACAGGAAAATATCAATTAACTAGCTAAAGGGCATAAAAGAAGCAAAAGAACTTGATGAAGGATGGGCAGATAAAGTGGTCAAGGCACCATACAGATACTTGCTTTTAGCAGAAACATTGAACACATGGTGGGGAGGTCACGCTAAAAAGGTGGTCAACATTTGGTTTGCACAGTTTGGTTGGAGAAGGTATGGAGGAGAGCTATAAGGAGGTTCTTAACAAAGGTTGCAGAATTATAATGGAAAGGGCATTGCTAATATGAGATTTTTTTCTTTGAAAAAAAGAGACCAATTAGTACAAGAGATCACTATACTGTGCTTCCATTTCCCCATCTATCCGGAAACTTATTCTTACCTGACCTCATTAAAACACAGAATCGTACAACACTGGAGGTTATTCAGACCATCCTGTCTGGATTTGTTTCCTAGCTCTTGATCGACACCAACACAGCTTGTGATTTCAAGTGCTCAACCATAATTTAAATGTGATGACAATTTCTACATCAATTTAAAGTACTTTTTATTATCGAAGTCTGTATGGAGAATACAACCCTGAGATTCGTCTTCCCACAGCCAGCCACAAAACAAAGAAATCATGGAGCCCATTCAGAGAAAACACCGAAACCCCAATGTGCAAAAAAAGACCAAATCACACAAATGGCCAAAAGAGAGTGAACAACACAGAATATAAAAATCAAACCACAAAAGTAATCGCAACAGTTCAGAGATGTTCAGTTCACCTCAGTTCAATCTAGTGTCGTGTCGTTCATTGAGTGCAGGCCGCAAAGCCAGTCTACTCTGATCAAAATTGCACAAAGTAGCAACACAAAGAAAGGAGCAACCACAAACACATAATATGAACTACAGAGTTCAATCCACAAATCACGTCAATTAAACTTTGCCCAAGGCTCAAGATTCCGGCACCATCAAGCAAAAGGGAGGGAGAGAGAGACCTTCCTCCGGGAGCAGTAAGCGAGAGTGAGACCAGTAAAAAGCAGCCAGATGGCATTGAACACCCACTTACTTGCCTTCCGCTCTGTCCTCAATGATTTCAATCTTCCTCAATGCTTTAATCATCGAGAAATGGAGTCAATCATAGACTCATGTCCCATCTCCAGGCTGCACACTTCGTTCAAAACCTCACCTTAATCCCTCAGAGACATTCTTTTACTCCTTTTACTGATTTGTGCCACGAGTTCACCGACCTTGTTTCAAATGCCATGGGCATTCAGATAAAGTCACTTGCACTCAATGTCCTGTTAGAATCTAGAAACCTTCATATCCTTTGCTGTGATCCACCCTTACTCCTCTCCTTTCGAACTTTTGCTTTGGTCTTTGCACTGCTTCCCTCTTGCCTTGTCGCATGGATTTCCATCCTCTTGCCACATTAGCTGACCCCCTTCCCAATAGCAATAGGCCTCCCTACTACCTGGAATAAGACCATACCAAGCCATTGAGGATAACGTGAAGCTGCTGCTGTAGGACAACTCATCTAACATACAGACTAGCTCCAGGTGTTAGCGAGGAGGACTCCGCAGGATCAACTAGGCTGGGAATAACTTCACTCTATAACCATTACATCCAGCTTTAATGATTGGTCCAAATGAATGGATTGCTCAGCCATTCCAGAAACAGTTAAGGGTCACAGCATTGCAAGACTGGAGTCACATATAGCCAGACTCTCTATATATGGCACATTATCATCCCTGAAGCAGATTAGCAAACCATAAACACACAAGAGATTCTGCAGATGCTAGAAATCCAGAGCAATGTGCACAAACTGCTGGAGAAACTTAGCAAGTTAGGCATCTTTTGTGGAGAGGAATAAACAGATGACATTTTGGGCCAAGACCCTTCATCAGGACTGGAAAGGGAAGGGGAAAGAAGCCAACATTGGGTGGGTGGAAGAAAAGGAGTACAAGCTAGAAGGTGATAACTGAAGTCAGGTGAGGGGAAAGGTGGGTAGGTGGGTGGGAGATGGGAGATGAAATGAGAAGGTGAAAGATGATGGGTGGAAAGGTAAAGAGCAAAAGAAATCAGACAGCAGAGGAGAGTGGACCAAGGGAGAAAGGGAAGGAGGAGGGGCACCAGAGGGAGGTGAAGAGAAGGGGAGAAGAGGGGAGCTAGAATAAGGAATGGAAAAAAATGTGAGGGGAAGGGAGGAGAAATTACCAGAAGTTAGAGAAATCATGTTCATGCTGTCAGGTTGGAGGCTACTCGGGCAGAATATGAGGTGTTGCTCCTCCAACCTGAGAACAGCCTCATCATGGCAGTAGAAGAGGCCATGGACTGACATGTCAGAATGGGAATGGGGAATAGAATTAAAATGGTTGGTCACTGGGAAATCCTGCCTGTAATGATGGAGTGAAGGTGCTCAACAAATCTATGTTGTGTCTCACTGATGTACAGGCTGCTGCACTGGGAGCAAAGTAGATTTTTTTTTAATCTAGTAGTTTCCAAGTCACAAATACTAAATAATTAAAATTCCAATTAACAGGATTTAAATTCCCTGGCTGCCATGGAGGGTGTGTGGGTGGTGAGATAAAAATCTCAGTTGATAATTTGGATATTACTATTAAGATCAAATCTTAGTTTCTATCTAAGAGACATTTAGATAGGCATATGAATGTGAGGGAAATGGAAGAATATGGACACTGTGTAGGCAGAAGGGATTAGTTTAGTTGGTCATTTGATTACTAATTCAATTGGTTCAGCACAACACTGTGGGCCGAAAGGCCTGTTCCTGTGTTATACTGTTCTGTGTTCTACTACCGTACTGTTCCGTACCGTGTTGCCGGTGGTACAGCCACCCAAGGAGGACGGCATCAGAGGCGGTGTGCAGTCCAACAAATGGTGCAAGTGATTTTCTTGGACGTTTTTCTTGCAATCACAAGACCCTGTTGGGCATTGGTAATGTAGAATATTGCAAGCCTGGTTCACTGGTGAGACCGATGGCGGGGGAGCTATGTAGCCTCAGTTGTTGCACAGACTTGGCCCTCATGCTGCTGAGCCCTCTGTTGCAGCCACCCAGGGGAGGAAACGCCAGTGGTGATGTGGCGCGGCGTGTCCCTTCCATTGGTGCTGCCTCCAGCGTTCGCTTGGTGGAAGACAAGCTGGATTGCATTCATCTGCAGCTACACTCCTGCATGAAGAACTTGCTGCGTACTTGTTCTTGCACAAGAGTGGCTCCAGAACAACAACCTTCTACAGGCCATGACACTCAGGGACTTGGGCTATATATTTTTGTCTGACTGTATGTTTACTGCTATCTTATATGTGCTAAATATGCCTTGTACTCGTATGCAATTGTGTCTTGTGCCTTGGCCCCGGGGGAACACTTTTTGGCTGTATTTACGTGTATGGTTGAATGACAATTAAACTTAAACTTGAAATTGAACTTGAGCTGTATGTTCTACCACCACCGACAAGCAACTACTTGCTAACACTACGCAATTAAACATGGCTTCTGGCTCCAACAAGTTCTCATGCACAAAGCTTGAGAGTGCTTTAAAAACACATATATTCAATTTAAAACTGAAATGACGTATTTGAAATTAGTGGCAAAAGAGTGCTAAGTTCTCAGAATTAGATGCCTTCCTTGCTCTGACCACACAGAATGTGGTGACTTTGTGGACCACAGAATAAACTTACCCCCTATCAGGTAGGCCACCAGTACCTTAGGACGATTTAACATAAAATCTCCTCTGTCATTTGTTTAATCAAATGCCTATTAATCATCTTTGACTTTATGCCCAGCTTCCCTTAACTCCTAATGCCTTTTCATGTCAATATGCTCTTATTTTGACATATAGATATAGTAAAAACACAATTGGTTTGTGTACCATCTCAGATGGACTGGAACCTCATGGGATACAAAAGCATCAGAAAAGAGTACAAGAGTAAAACAATGTAAATAAACATTTCAAAAATTTACACAACTACCCCTAACTTCACAAAGTCACCTCAGTCAATATCATAAAGTCATAAAAGGATAGAGCACAGAAACAGACCAACACTGAGACCTTACAGCCAATTTACATTCCTCTCATTCTCCTTATTATCCAATCAACCCTCCAGATTCTATCATGGACCAACACGCTACGGGCAATTGACAACAGCCAACTAAACTACTGCTGGTAGAAGGAAGTTGAAGCACCCGGATGAAACCCACACAGTCAGAGGCAGAACATGCAAACTCCCCAGAGACAGAAATGAAGGTCGGGGGGTTGGGGGCAGAGGTCATACCAGGTACTCATCACTGCTACGCTCTCAGCAAAGCACCAAACCCGATGTGCATGACTCACCTTGGTCCCAAGTCTATGAATGCATTCCAAACAAGGCATTAGTACGTCTTTGATGCATTATTTGTTACTTTAGGCTTTTTGCAAATTCTAATTTATCCACCAAAAAACAATGGTAACCTGTGACCTCCAAGCGTGTTCAAGCTATTCCAAGTTAGCTCCATCATAAACAAAAGAATGAGGAAATGGGATCAATCAGCCAGAAAGGCTCCATCTTTAAGATTAACCCTCCCACTGCATTTCATTGGTTCTCTCAAACTATGTCGTGTTTAAATTTAGAAAAAATTGTAAGTGTCATTTATGATCCTTCTATTAAATTTGAAAAGACTTGGAGGCCATTTATTCAACACTTCCATACGATGTAATTTGACCTTTTCCAAACCTATTCTATTACTTTCAAATATATGGAGAGAGGAGCGGAATTAATGACACTAATGGTCCTATTTGAAGTAACACAACAGCCCATGTCTTTTTCTTTTCTTTAGTTTAGTTGATCAGTATTGTTTAGATTAGTTTTCTTTTTGGGGTATTTTGTTTTTTTTTTCTTTTTTCATGCTACTTCTGCTTTTTTTTTAATATTGTATTCATATTCTGTAAGATTTTGGGAGATTTAATATCTGTGTGTTAATTGAGTTTATATTTATATATGCTAATTATTAACAATATAATCCCAATAGCTTTGTATTAATACTATGTTATGTTTAACATTTTGACATTAATAAAAAGATTGGAAAAGGAAAAGAAGGCTGGTAGCAGGGACCCATTCACCAAAGTGAGTGCCAGCAGTTACTGCAAGACAACTAAGTTTATGGGACTGTTGCAGCAGTTACTGTGGCAAATGTTGACAGGATTTGAGTCAATATGGCCCTTGGTACATAGACATCGAGGCAGAGGAGTTCCAAGGCCCGTCCAACTAACCTGGGTGCCAGGGTGTATCACTCTAAGTGCCGAGCCGGTTTTGAGAGGTCGAGAATGGTTTCTTTGGTAGCGAAATCTAGGCCCAAAGCCAATCACTGGGTGACGTGTTCTAGGCCCAGAGTGATTAACCGCAGCGGGGCCCTGAGTTCTAATGCGAGGCACGATCCGCTATTTGGACAATTTAAATGCCAGCCCAGATAGACTGGAAAGGCAGGGTGCCTAGAGTCAGGCGAGGTTTGATCGCTCTGGATGCCGAGCCAATTTGGAGAGGTCGAGAACACCTTCTTCAGCAGCAAAATCTAGGCCCGATGCGATTCGCCGTAGTGGAGCCTGGGTCCTAATGCGAGGTACAATCCACTGTTCAGACGATTTAAGCGCTGGCCCAGATAGTCTGGAAACTCCTCTCTCTGCTATGCCAAGGCTGTGAGACTGCTCCCCAGCTGCTCTGCTTCATGTTTACAAACTTTGCGACCATTTGTCCCACTAATAAGATGACTTGAATTCCGAGGCTTTGGACCTACTCTGGGCAGCTGTAGGAATTAGGATCTAAGGACTCAATCTGATTCAGAATGCTGTTGTTGTGCTCGCTCCTACTGTTGGCATGATTTGTTTTATGTTTTTTCCCTCTTCCTCTACGCATTAGGGTTTTTAAAAAAAATTGGGTCATTTGTGACTGCCTGTAAGCAAACTAATCAAGGTTTGAGAAAAAAAAATATAGTTTGAATCTTTGGATCTTTGAAATGCTGATTTCCTCTCCCAATGAATATTACAAAGCATGCAAGAACTTGAACCTGTCTACCTGCTTCAAACTAGGTGTACATTCTGATGAAATACTGGGTCAGGATGGACAGTGCTGAATCAGGCAGCATCCTGGGAGAATCTCTTCATGGGTGCTGCCTGGCTTAATGAGTATTTCTAGCATTCTCGATTTCAAGATGTATAAAGATTGTAAAGATGTACAAGTATCACCTTTCTCTCTGCGTGTCACAGCAGGTCCATCAGGAGGAAAAAATGTCAATTGATGTTAGATTCATATTGGCTGCAGTTGATTAGGTTTAATTTCAAGTAGACTTCTGATTCTAACTTGTTGGAATTATGCGCCCCCTAGTGTGTGCCATTAACTGCAGCTGCTCCCACACAACAAAGAAACAAGTACTGTACCTGTCCCTACATGGTGGCGAGGCACTTTGGGTTAATTAGATTGACAAGGTAGTAGAAGAATATGTTAATAAGGCATGGCAAAGGGAGGCAGAACAAGAATTCTGTTAATACAATAAAAGCTCTTTATTTTGTATATGAATAGATAATAGACAGACAAGTAGACTGGTTTTCTCCATCAAGGAACATGCCTCTAGTACTAAGGGAAGTGTTAAAGCCAGGAGAGCAAGTCTAAGTGGTAAAATGTGACAGTTCATGTCTTTGTCCCTAGTATATCGCGGCCTTTCCCCATCACCAAAATAAATTATCCATACGTATAGGACTACAGTGTTTTTAACAATTAGCACTGCCACAGAGAGGACAGGTGAAGCTTGCTGAGTAATACTGTGCTCAGAGTGTGGGTGTCATCGGGAAAGCAACGACTTTACTGTCCACCTTTAAAAGGCAAAATCAGAATCAGGTTTATTATCACTGACATACATTGTCAAATTTGTTGTTTTGTGGCAGCAGTACAGTGCAATATATAAAATATACAATAAATAAGAAATATGTACATTTTAAAAATTACATAAGCAGTGCAAAGATAGTGAGATAGTGTTCATGGGTTTGGTCATTGTCCGATCATAAATCCGATGGTAGAGGGGAAGAAGTTGTTCCTAAAATGTTGAGTGTGTGCCTTCAGACTCCTGTACTTCCTCCCTGATGAGAAGAGGGCATGTCCTGGGTAGTGAGGGACTTTAATGATGGATGCTGCCTTTTTGAAACATCATCTTTTGAAGATGTCCTTGATGGTGGGGACAGTCTCAATAATAAAGGAAAGCACAGGCGTACTTCCATGGTTCATTCAGCAAGAGTGCACAATGAGATAACCGAGTCTGCTCTGACATTTCATCATGGCTGACACATTTCCCTCTCAGCCCCAATCTCCTGCCTTCAGCTCGTATCCCATCATGCCCTGAGTAATCAGGAATCTATCAACCTCTAGCTTAAATATACCCAATGACTCAGCCTCCACAGCTGTCTGTAGCGAAGGATTCCACTAAATCACTACTCTCTGGTTAAAGAAATTCCTCATCATTCTAAATGGGTGGCCCTCTATTCTGAGGCTGAGACGCCTACACCACAGGAAACAGCCTCTTCACAATCACTCTGTCGAGGCCTTTCAACATTTGATAGGTTTCAATGCGATTCCCCCTTCCCCCATTGTTCTCAATTCCATCGAGTACAGGCCAAGAGCCATCAAATGCTCCTCAAACTCGCCTTTCATGAATCATTCTTGTGAACTTCCTTTGAACTCTCTCCAATGTCAGTATGTCCTTTCTTAGATAAGGGCCCAAAATTGCTCACAACACTCCATGTGAGGCACCACTAGTGTCTTATAAAGCCTCAACATTACATCCTTGCTTTTATATTCTAGACTTTTCAAAATGAATGCTAACATTGCATTTGCCTTCCTCACCATCAACTCAAAGCTGCAAATGAACTTTTAGGTAATCCTGCATGAGGGCCCCCAAATCCCTTTGCAGCTCACATTTTTGAATTCTCTCTCCATTTACAAAATAGTCTACACTTTTATTCCTTCTACCAAAGTGCATGACTGTGCACTTCCTGACACTGTATTTCACCCGCCACTTCTTTGCCCATTCTCCTAATCTGTCTAAGTCCTTCTGTAGCCTCACTGCCTCAACTACCTGCCCCTCCACCCACCTTCATATCGCCCACAAACTTGGCCACAAAGCCATCAATTCTGTCATCCAAATCATTGACATATAATATAAAAAGCGGTACCAACACAGAACCTTGTGGAACACCACTAGTCACTGGCAGCTAACCAGAAAAGACTCCCTTTACTCCCACTCTGCATCCTTCCAAACAACCAATACTCTATCCATGCTAGTATCTTCCCTATAATACCATAGACTCTTAACTTATTAAGCAGCTTCATGTGTGACACCTTATCAAAGGTCTTCTGAAAATCCAAGTACACAACATCCACTGATTCTGCTTTGTCTATCCTGCTTGTTATTTCTTCAAAGAATTCCAACAGATTTGTCAGGCAAGGTTTTCCCTTAAGGAAATCATGCTGATTTTGTCCTATTTTATCATGTGCCTCCAACATCTTCCCAACCACTGAGGTCAGACTAACTGGCCTGTAATTTCCTTTCTTCTGTCTCTCTCCCTATTTGAAGAGTGGAGTAATATTTGCAATTTTCCAGTCCTCCAGTAGATAACCTAAGGGCAGATAATTTAAGGGAATGTATTCTGTTGGAAACTGAAACAAAGGAGGGTCAAACTAGACGAGCCCCATCGACTCTTTATCATGACAAACATATTGGAGGTCACCAAGAGAGTTCTATTGGCAACATACAGTGGTGTAGAAAGCTTGTGAACCCTGTAGAATTTTCTCTCTTTCTGCATATATAAATATATAAACCTGAAATGTGATCAGATCTTCAGGCAAGTCCTAAAACTAAATAAAGACACAAAACAAAACATTATACTTGTTCATTAACTTATTGAGAAAAATTATCTAATATTACATGTACTTGGAAAAAGCATCTGAACCTTTGCTTTCAGTAACTGGTGTGCCCCTCTTGTACAGCAATAACTTCAACCAAACATTTCTGGTATCCTGCACATCAGCTTGGATTAATTTGAGGCCATTCTTCCTTATAAAACTGCTTCAACTCTGGGAGGTTGATGGGCTTCCTTGCCTGAACTGCTTGCTTCAGGTCCTTCCACAACATTTCTATACGGTTCCAAAACACAAATTTTCTTCTTTTTTAAACCATTCTGCTGTTGATTTACTCTTGTCTTCCAGATCATGGTTTTGTTGCATTATCCAACTTCTATTAAGCTTCAGGTGACAGAGAGCTACTCTGACATTCTATTGTAAAATGTCTTAACACAATTTTGAATTCATTGTTCCCTCAATGATTACAAGCTGTCCAGGCCCTGAGGCAGCAAAGCAGGCCCAAACCATGATGCTCCTTTCACCATAATTCACAGTCGGGATGAGGTTTTGGTGTTGGTGCGCAGAGCCCTTTTTTCTCTAAGCATTTCTGCCAAAAAGTTGAACTTTTGTGCCACCTGTCCACAGGACACTGTCCCAAAAGCGTTATAGAACACCCAGGCGGTCTTTTGCAAACTTGAGACATGCAGCAACATTTTTTTTTGGAGAGCAGTGGTATCCACCATGGTGTCCTTCCATGAACACCACTTTTGTTCATTTTTCTTCTTATAATGGACAAATGAATAGAAATTTCTACAGTTCTTTTGCTGCTACCCTTGGGTTCCTTTTCACCTCCTTCAGCATTGCATGTTGTGCTCTTGGTGTGATCTTTGCAGGATGCCCACTCCTAGGGAGAGTAGCAACAGTACTGAGTTTCCTCCATTTGTAGACAATTCCTCTTACTGTGGGTTGATAGACACCCAGGTCTTAGAAAATGCTTTTGTAGCCTTTTCCAGCTTCATGAATCTCAACAATTCTTCTACTGAAAATCATTTTGAGCAAGGCATGGTGCACATAAACAGGTCCTGCTTGAGAAGAGCAGGCTCTGTCAGTAACCTGACTTGGTGTGTCTTTTTTTTTTAAATACAGCAAGGCATTTCTTCAACCCACACCTCCAATCTCACCTCATTGATTGGAACACCTGACTCCAAATAGCTTTGTAGAAGGTATTACCCCAGAGGTTCATATACTTTTTCCAACAAATACATGTAATATTGGATAATTTTTCTCAATAAATAAAAGAACAAGTATAATACTTTTTGTGTTATTTATTTAATTAGGTTCTCTTTATCTAGATTTAGGACCTGCATGAAGATCCGATCACATATTTATGCAGAACTAGAGAAAATTCTACAGGGCTCACAAACTTTCTAGCACCACTGTAAACCTCTGCAAGTAGCCTTAAAGCAAGAGTACCTTAACCAAACTGGTACAAACAAGCCATCTGCAGATATGAAATGCTGAAAATCTGACATAATGACAGAAAATGTTTCAGTCAAGTAGTAGCTCAGGCAGCATCTACTCAGTAAGTCTTCCTTTTACATTTTGAAGTAAAAAAGGAACTTCCAGAAATTGAAAATAACATTTGCAAAAACTATTTGAAAAAGTGCTTAAGAACAGTTTAAAAAGATTGAAACATTCCATTTGAAAAAGTTCAACTTACCAGATATCGATAATAATGAATTGTTCATCACGTACAACCATGTGCACCTTCTCTGTACAAGCTAGAATGAAAATACAAGCTCTTTGAAATAACAGATTACATAATTTAGAGATTAAAATGAGTAAAATATGCTTCCTTATAACTCCACCGTGCATAATCCCAAGGAGGCGGCTAGCAACTCTATCCCATAAAAGCCTAGAGCTACAGAAACTCCCTGGGAGAGAAAGGATCTGCACGTCAGCAGGTTATGCCCCAGTAGAGGTGATGGGTTTAAGAAGAAGATACTTCATTCCGCCACCACTTCACACAGTAAAAAAAAACACCAATTCCTTTTTCAACTTTATTGTAGTAAACAAATTGAATGCTTAAGTAATTTAATTTGAAGACAAATTGTTTACCTGTTCCATTGATGTCTCATGCAATTCATTGAGGTTTAAAGTATAAATGCCTTCTTCAGCACCAAATATTAGATACTGATCTGCAAATGGAAAAAAATAAATGCATAGATGTAGAAAACAAAAGAAAGAATTGCACTCTTTATTTCTGAAAATGGTAAGTACCTCTTGTATCTGGATTAATCCATGATGTTGCACAGTGGATTTTCAGAGGGCAGCCATTAAAAACCTTAGAGAAACATGCACCCATCTGAAAAAGATTATTCCCATTTTATTTAAAATGTCTTACAAAATCCATTTACAGTAATGTTTTATTTGCAAATACATTAGGATACTACACCAGACATTTTCTTTCATAACTGTATTGTGATTGTTTGGCTCCTACACAACTTGGTAATTAATTCACTTCTCCAAGGAATACTTCACAGTATTTGCTCTTTTCCCCTGCCATTATCATTCTAAGCATTTCACAAGTAAACAAAAAGATAGGTAATGCATAACTTCCTGAAACAGCAATCACAATGTTTTAATTTCGCAATTAGTAAGCCCTGGAAAAGGTACAGGAAAAATATGTTTAAACTGCAGCCACAGCAAAATTCCATCACTATTAGTATTTAATTCTCATCCACCATGCTACGTCCATGTATTATGTCATGTTATTTGTTAAATAAACCAATTCTGTATTTCGATTCCTCTAGCACCTAATTCCAACTTTTACCTTGTTCTGCAAACTTATTTCTTTATGTGGTATTACTACCTAAAAAAATCAGAACAAAATAATATGAACTATATTCCAGGCTTGTAGAATGAATTTCAATTACAATTTATTTTATTTATAAATGCCATGCATTTTGATAATGCCTGTACTCTTCAAATGAGTGTGGTCTTGGAGTGAGGCTGCCACCATATGCCACTCCATTATCATCTCATATAATCAGAATCCAATTAGTTATCACTTATGACATGTGACACAAAATTTGTTGTTTTGTAGCAGCACAGTGTAATGCATTTTATATATATGTACAGTGCTGTGGAAAAGTCTTGGGCACCCTAGATTTTTTAATATAAATTTTATTTTAGATGTTTTTTTTTGTCTTCAGTATTAGTGTGTCAATAGAAAAGTGCAAATTCTAGATTTCCAAATACTTATTTTCCAAAAAATTAAATCATACAGAAATTTTTTTGTATTTCATTAAGGAAAGTAACATATTAAGTAATGCACCACTTTTCAAATAAAAACTTGATTACTTTGTAGTTATATAGCCCAGTGCATGATTAAACAAAGATACAAAAAGGATGCTAATGATCAATGACATAATGAGTTGAATGAACTAAACAGATTAACTGAAACAGAAATGGGTGTAGAATGAGGGGCAACCTCATTGAAACCTATCGAATCGCGAAAGACCTTTGATAGAATGGATGTGGAGAGGATGTTTCCTATGGTGGGATAGTCTAAAACTAGAGGACACAATCTCAGAAGAGGAATGTCCCTTTTGGACAGAAATGAACAGGAATTTCTTTAGCCAGAGAGTGACGCTGTTGAATTCTTTGCCACAGGGATCTGTGGGGACCAGGTCTTTATGTAATTTTAAGGTAGAGGTTGATAGATTCTTGATTGGTCAGGGCATGAAGAGATACGGGGAGAAGGCAGGAGATTGGGGCTGAGAGGAAAATTGTATCAGGCATGATGAAATGACAGAGCAGACTTGATGGGCCAAATGGCCTAATTCTGCTCCTATATCTTATGGTCTTATAAATCAAACTGGGTGAAAGACAACCAAACTGAAGGTGAGGGTGTGGAAGATGTGACAGTTTAACCTTCAAATCATCAATTCTTACACCTTGGCAAGAGTGAGCATAGGAACAAGACACCAGGTGGTCATCCTGCTTCAACAAGGTCTCTCCCAAGCAGAAATTTCGTGGCAGACAGGAGTTTCAAGATGTGCTATACAAGTTCTTCTGAAGAAACACAAAGAAACTGGCAAGGTTGAGAACCAGAAATGCAGTGATCAGCCACAGAAACTGAGTGCAGCAATCGAGAGGGACATCAAACTCACGTCTGTTCTAAATCAAAAATAGTCCAACACTGCTCTAAGCTCTGAACTAACAGAAACCACTGGAAGCCATGTACACCTCTCTACAGTCTGGGGAATTCTTGTCAGAACTGCTTTTCATGGAAGAATTGCTGATAAAAATCCTTTCATCCAAAGTGGAAATAAAGCCTAGAGATTCACCTACGCACAAAAACACAAAGTCTGGGGGGGCTGAACAATGGTAGCCAGTACTTTGGACTGACAAGTCAAATTTTGAAATTTCTGGCTGAAGTAGGAGGCCAGTTGTTGGTAGAAGACCTGGAGAGCACTACATGGATGAGAGTCTGTAGCCAACAAAGAAGCATGGCAGAGGTTCCCTGCAGGTTGGTGCTGCATTTCTGTAAATTGAGTTGGTGATCTAGTCAAGATTAGTGGAATCCTCAATGCCATGCAGATTCTCATCCATCATGCAATACCATCAGGGAGGAGTCTGATCGGTTTCAACTTCATTCTGCAGCAGGACAATGACTCTAAACACATGGACAAGGTCATAAAGAACTATCTTTAGTGGAAAAAACAAGGAGTTCTGCAACAGATGGTATGGCCCCCACAGATCTCAACATCACTGAGGCTGTTTGGGATTACCTGGAGACACAGAAGCAGCAAGCGAGGAAGCCAAAGTCTGCAGAAGAACTGTGGCAAGTTTTCCAAGGTGCTTGGAACAACCTACCAGCTGAATTTTTTGATATTTAGAAACTTCTCTTCTCATTATTTTTGAAAACATCTTCAATTTACAGAATTTTTTTTTACATGTGCCTAAAACCTTTTCACAGTACTGTGTATATGTATGTATATGTGTATATGTACGTGTGCGTGTGTGTATACACACACACCTGTATACCGTAAATTAAATTAGAGCAAGAAAAGGCAAAATCACTGAGGAAGTATTCATGGGTTCATTGTCCATTCAGAAATCTGACAATGGAAGGGAAGAAGCTGTTCCTAAAACATTGAAGGTGACTCTTCAGACTACTGTACCTCCTCCTTGGTGGTAGTAATGAGGAGAGGGCATGTTCTGTGTGGTGGGTATCCTTAATGATGGATGTCCTCAGTGCTGCCCATTATGGAGCAAAAATTCTTAAAAATTAAACAAATAATGCAATAAGAGGGGACAATGAGATAGTGCTCATGGACCATTTAGAAATTTGATGACAGAGGGGAAGAAGCTGCTTCTAAGTCATTGAGTATGTCTCTTCTTCTAATATCTACCAAGGAAATTTTCAAGGACTTCTAGTTTCCATTCCAATTATTTTATTTGTGCTATAGAAACACATATTTCTTATGTACATAAATGGCATTACTAAATTCAGTACTGAAATGAATTCACAGTCCTTGTTGCAAGCGAATTCCAATACCCTCAAAGCAAAATAACTGCTTAATATCTCCCTTGGGCTCTAAGAATGGATGGAACTCATTTTAATCTGATTCAGAAAAAAATTACAACTATTACCTTCTCACTTCAGGTCTAGATTAAATCTCTGCAAGAAAATTTGTTAAAGTGGGCTTCCAATGAATAGCAGGTAAGTCGGGGAAGTGTTAAATCTCAGGAAAAGCATTTTCAGAACATTGTGTTCCAGGCCACATCAAGTTCATGCTGGCTCCTTGTAGAGGAATCTATCTGAGCCACTGCTGGTCATGACAGTAAATTATGTTGATTGACAGGGACACAGGATGAATCCACTTGAGTTCTTTGGTCTCAGGTTTCACCATAGTGGGACATGCCAGTTAGACAACCTTTCAAAGTAAATTTATTATCAAAGTACATATATATCACCATATACAACCCTGAGGTTCATTTTCTGTGGGCATTCACAGTAAATCCAAGAAACACAACAAAATCAATGAAAGACCAAACTCAAACAATGTGCAAATACAAAAGGAAAATAAATAAATAAGCAATAATTATCAAAAACATGAGATTGAGTGCTTGAAGGTGAGTCCATAGTTTGTGGGAACAGTTCAGCAATGGGGCAATTGAAATTGAGTGAAGTTATTTCCTTTATTCAAGAGCCTTATGGTTGAGGCACACTAACTGTTCCTAACATGGTGGTGTGGGACCTGAGGCTCCTGTACCTTCTTCCTGATGGCAGAAGCAAGAAGAGAGCATGGCTTGGATTGTGGAGGTCCTTGATGATGGATGTTGCTTTCCTGCGTCAACACTCTGTGTAAATGTGCTCAATGGTGGGGAGGGATTTACTCGTGATAGACTGAGCCATTATCTACTACTTTTTGCAGTGTTTTCTGTACAAGGGTATTGGTGTTTTCATACAGGCTATGATGCAGCCAGTCAATATACTCTCCACCACACACCAATAGAAGTTTGTCAAAGTTTTAGATATCATGCTAAATCTTTGCAAACTTTAAGGAAGTAGAAGCACTGCTGTGCTTTCTTCGTAACAGTACTTACACGCTGGGCCCATCTGAAATAATAACACCAAGGATTTTAAAGTTGATGACCCTCTCCACCTCTGATCCCTGATAATGACTGGCTCACGAACCTCCAGTTTCCTCCTCCTAAAGTCAATAATCAGCTCCTTGGTCTTGCTGACATTGAGCGAGAGGTTTTTGTTGTGACACAAATCAGCCAGATTTTCAGTCTTCCTGCTACCTACTGATTTGTCACCACCTTTGATTTGACCAATGACAGTGGTGTCATCAGCAAACTTAAATATTGCTTTGGAGCAGTGCTTAGCCTCACAGTCATAAGTATAAAGTGAGTAGAGCAGGGGGCTAAGCACACACACTTGTGGTGCACCTGCATTGATATAGAATGTAGAATGTGGAGTAGATGTTGTTGCCAATTCGAACAGACTGGGGTCTGCAAGTGAGAAAATCAAGGATGCAATTGCACAAGGTGGCATTGGGGCCTAATTCTTGGAGCTTATTGACTACTGATTTCTTCCATCCTTTCTCCTCTTCTAACCTTACCCCTCTCCCCCAAATGCACTGCCCTCTACTCCCTCTGCACGAATCCCAACCTCACCATCAAACCTGCAGAGAAAAGGGGGTGTTGCTGTAGTGTGGCTGATTGCCTCTATTTTGCTGAGGCCAGGCGGCATCATTTACTTACCTTTTAAAACAGACCCCTTTCAGGACCATCAGGACTTTGTCCCCAACACCATCACCAACCTCATCAACTCTGGAATCTCCCATTCACAAACCTCATAGTTCCCTTACCCCACACTGCCTACTATCCAAGATCTACAAACGTGACTCTCCAGGTAGGTCCTTGTTTCTGCCTGCTCCTGTCCCACTGAATTCGAGTCCATATACCACGACACCATTTTATCCCCCTTGGTTCAGTTCCTACATCCGCAACACTTCACACGCTCTCCATCTCCTCAACAACTTTCAACTCTCTGGCCCTCATTGCCTCACTTTCACCTTGGATATACAGTCATTATACTCTTCTACCCCCCGTGAAGAAAGTCCTAAAGCTCCCCGCTTCTTTCTTGACAGCAAACCCAGTAGTTCCCTTCCACCACCACCCACCTCCATCTGGCAAAACTGGGCCTCACCTCAACAACTTTTCTTTCATCTCCTCTCACTTTCTCCAAACTCAAGATATAGCCATGGGCACCCACATGGCTCCCAACTATGGCTGCCTTTTCATTGTCTATTCACCATTCCTTCTCCTTCATTCAGGGCTCCAAACAGTCCTTCCAAGTGGGCCAATACTTCACCTGTTGGGGTCATCTACTGTATCCAGTGCTCCCAATGTGGCCAACTTCTTTGATGAGCATCTCTGCTCAATCCTCAAAAACAGAATTTCCTTTTTAATTCCTATCCCTATTCCCATTTCAACATGTCGGTCCATTGCCTCCTCTTCAGCCACAATGAGGAAGCTCTCAGGTTGAAAGATCAACACCTCATATCCAATCTATGTAGCCTCCAATCTGATGGCATGAACGTCGATATCTTCAACGTGATAATTTTCCCCTCCTCCTTTTCAATTCCTCACTCTGGCCTCTTTCCTCCTCCTCACCTGGCTTTCATTTCTTCCTGGTACTCCTCCTCCTTCCATTTCTCCCATGGCCCTCCCTCTTCTCCTAACAGACTCCTTTCTCCAGCCCCTTTCCTTTTCCACCCATATCGCCTCCCAGCTTCTTACTTTATTCCCCTCCTCCCCACCCATCTGGCTTCACCTATCACTTTCTAGCTTGTCCTTCCCCCCGCCCCATCTTCTTACTCTGGCATCTTCTCTCTTCCTTTCTGGTCCCAATGAAGGGTCTTGGCCCAAAAGGGCAAATATTTACTGATTTCTACAGTTGCTGCCTGACTTGCTGAGTTCCTCCAGTATTCTGTGTGTGTTGTTCTGGTATGAGATTCTGTTTCTGATTTTACCCCATGAGCATTGTAGCCAGGGAAAAATTTATGATTGGGATGTAAGTTACTAGCTATGGAAAAACATTAAAAACAATGAGTGGGGAAGAAGAAGAAAAACTTAATGTGGATCACATATGGTGACTTAAAACATGAATTTATTAAAATGATAGACGCTGAAACACACTGGCAAAAATAAAAAGGCTACAGCTAAGTATTTCATCTGAAATTACATTAGGTGATAGTGAAATGCAGTCCTGTGGAAAGGGCCCAGCAACACAATGATTCAGAAAGTAAAGAGTTCAGGACACAGCTTAGCACATCACTGAAACCAGCCTCCCTTCCATGGCCTCTGTCTATACTTTGATGCCTTGGTAAGGCAGCCAACATAAAGACCACATCCACCCTAAATATTGCCTCTTCTCTCCCCCAACCCTCCACCCTGCCATCAGGCAAAAGACACAGAAGCCTAAAGGCACGCACCAAAAGGCTCAAACTCTGTTTCTATCCTGCTGTTATTAGACTATTTTATGGTCCCCTAGTATGATAAAATGAATTCTTGATCTCACCATCTACCTTGTTATGGCCTTGCACCTTATCGTCTGCCTGTGCTGCACTTTCCCTGGAACAGTAAAACTTTATTCTGCATCCTTCTTCTCTTGAACTACATCAGTGCACTGCTGTGATGAAATGATTCCATATAGATGGCTTGCAAAACAAGTTTTTCACTGTCCTTCAGTACATGCGACAATTATAAACCAATTCAATTCAATAGTTCTTCAATATCTGGAAAAGCACTTTAAAGCAGTGGTGGTATGCGGTTAACCAACAAGTGCTTTTTGTCTGAGAGCACATTGCAGCAGAATTCTGAATTCCACATCGGGACTGAATTTAAATTCCATCAGTTCCCATGGTGGTGGTGGTGATGGGGGGGGGGGGGAGAAAGCATTTGAGTTCTTGCTCTCTGGATTGCTAACCATTCTTTATCTGAACTGTAGCCTGATTTCTGACAGCAGGAGAAGAAAGTAGTTTGATAGATGGGCATTATTTATTGTTTTGTTTCTAACAGTAAAATGGACTACTCCTTTACAGTAAATGAACACATCCTGTGGGTTAATTTACGTTAATCACTGTTTCTCAGATTGGCAACAACTCAGAAATCACTGGCACCACCCCAGCATCATAAAGACCAACAGGAAATAAACAGCTTTCTTTCTCTGTTTCCTTTACATTCATAAAATGTAATTTATATCTCTCTAATGTTTAACAGATATAGAAAATTAATTGGGATAATTTTAAAACTATATTTGGGAAACTATTTCTACCAACGTTATCAAAATAACAGCCAGGTTAATAACTCGCATAGTATTTAGGCAAATGAGACAAATACATGGTTACATTAAATCGGGGGTCCCAACCTTCTTTATGCCATGGACCAATACCATTAAACAATGGACGCCAGGTTGGGAGCCCATTTCCCCAGTTGTGCCACTCCATTCGCTTAAGTGTTTGCTTCACCATTGAAATACATTGAATGGGATGTATGGTCAAAGGATTTCCACACTGCATACAAGCAAACCTCTAAAAGAATTAGGTCAATGCTACAAACTACCTTACTGTGTTAAATACATCCAGCAATTCTCGTTAGTGCTGAAAATGATAATAAATGCAGAATCTCCTTTTATCAGGTTTTAGTTATTGTTAGTGATTAGAAATATAAAAATTTAATGTTTAAATTTTTAAAAGATCACCGATATTTTGTTCCCCCCCCTTCCCTTTCTCACATGGTCCACTCTCCTCTCCTTCCAGATTCCTTTTCTTCAGCACTTCCACCAATCATCTCCCAGCTTCTCACTTCACTCCCTCCACCCCCACCAATCTACCTTCCCCTTCACCTGACTTCTCCAATAACTTTCTAGCTTGTACTCCTTTCCACTCCACCACTCACCTTCTTATTCTGGCTTCTTCCCTTTCTTTTCCAGTGCTGATGAGGGTCTCAGCCCGAAAAGTCAACTGTTTACTCTATTTCATAGATGCTGCCTGACCTGCTGAGTTCCTCCAGCATTTTGTGTGTATTGCTCTCAATATTTTGTTCTCACTCTTTCTACATCTGATTGACATTCACCCACTGTAATTTATATTTGCTTTACGATGTTTGCATTAACTTCAGTTCTTCAATGTGACAAGAAATAGACAGTTGTTTTGTCTGTTCCTGAGGACTGGATAATCCCATAAAAATGTGCAACCAAAGGCAAACATCATTAAGTCCCCTGCTGCATAAAATTATGCCCCTTTCAGCCTCAAGAATCCTAATTAAAGCATTTGATAATTTTGCAATGGGCAGAGGAAAATCTCTGGCAAGTTAAATGTGAAATGTTTTCTTGGTCAAATTAAACAAACTCAACTCTGGTGCTCTTTCAGCAGTTTCAACTTGTAATGAGATACAGATCAAATCTAGATCAATTTAACAAGCCTTTCAAGCATCCAGAACCTATTCTTTCTATCATGCTTCTACCGGTGGATACTCACATGCACTTTTGGCGTTGGAGGAAGACCATTACTAATAGGTTTCTGTAAAGAAAAAAAGTAAGTACAAATCAGAACAATGAGCTACTTTCTGACAGTATGATCACACTAATCTATATTACAAAAGGGCAAGAATCTTCATATATTGCTGTTTATTGCCCTGTGCAGATGGACGGGCAACACATTACTGATGTTTGAAGGCAGCTGCATCTGACCTTCAATCAATTCACTTCAGAACTCTGTATAATGGTATTAAAGACTAGATAAATAATGCATATTTTGGGAAGTCCCTAAATGCGGATCAAATGTCACAACTGAGATTTATTTGTGAGTCTTTGGAACAGCTCAACAAAAGATGAGAGAAATAATAAAAAACTAAAACCAAAGAACTACTCAACATTGATTCAGACATGACGAAGGTGTTCATATCCGATGACCAACTTCTAAATTGGGAGAGCTGTTCCATCTTGTAGATTAGACAAGCAACAGTCCGATACAGAGTCAAACCCTGTACCTTACCTTCCAGCCAGCATCGTGGATTCTTCCCCAATAATCCATAATATTAAACTTTTAGCCAGGATAATGCCAACTTGTCATGAGTCAAGTTGAGCCTTTAAAAAGCTTCATGTAGTAAAAGTCAGATCTCATAACCTCTCAATACTATTTATTCCAAGCACTATTTGTCACAGGTACTTGTTTGTATTTTTTCATTGTTCTTCTAAACTAGGCTCCTATTATCTTCACAAATTGAGGTTCATGAGAGCCAAAGGTCATGGGTGTGAATCTCAGCCTTAACCAATCATTACTGAGCAAGTTGACGTTCCGTCGCGTTTCACAATGGGAACATTTTGCAATAACTTGGTGTGGGAAACCACAGATTCTTTACCACATTGGAAGTTGTGCACTACTCTTCCTGAGCGTGAGGGAAATCAAATGCAAATTCCAAAGGTGGAAATAAAAGTTGAAAAGAGGAGTGGAGGAGGGAAAATTGATATGTTGCTTTCAAGGAAATATCATAACACTGATCACTATGTAATGATGACCTTTGGATTATGCACTTCATTCTCTCTCTAATAAGGAAATGTAAGGGTGTATTGCAAATGTCATAGTATTATTGCAACCACCGAAAAGGGCAAGCCCTCCCATTACTGCATGCGACAAACTTTACAAAGTACTAAAATACTCACAGGAAGATCCTTCTTATCCTTCCTCGGAGGAAGCCCTGGTGGATAACTACTTCGGTTTTCATAATGCTGTTGAGGGCTGCTGTCTTTCTCCCCATTCACCTGCGTGGAGTTTACCCCATTTGCTGAACAGAGAAATACATACTTTCAATAAGCATCAACATCATATCAGAAATAGTGTCCTGATGATTGAAACACAAACATCCAAAAAATCTTCGATGATAGACTTGTGGCCAAAGTAGCAAAGGCACATTTTTGGACTGTACAGATATTTATCATCCAGCTGAAAAACAATCTCTGACGGGTTTGCAGTTTACCGTAAGGAAGGTATACAGCTGTTGAAAGAACCTTGGGGAAAAACACTTGTTGAGATTATGTCTCAACAGCCATTCATGTGCAGATGCCAAACCCAAGGATGCTGCAACTGGGGTAACGAGATCTGTGCCTTTCTATTGTTATAGCACATTTTTCCATCATCAAAGTTTCATGGCCCAGAGTGAGCAGGCAGTCAGCTACTGGGCATCAGTTCAGTAGAACATACAGCTAAACATTCTTGTTGCATGGTACACAAAGCAAGCATGCAGAAACTACAAAGCATTACTCAGGTAAGATTTGCCAAAAGCTTCTGCATAATGTAAACTGATTAAAAAGCAAAGTGCAATGACTGGAAGCAGAAGTGGCAGTGGCCTGTTCCCAATGTCAGTATCTTCAGAAATGCACAAAGTGATGAGGAACTCAGCAGGCCAGGCAGCATCTATGGAGAGATAAGGGCAGCCCATACTTTCTCCATAGATCCAGCCTGACCTGGTAACAACCTCCAGATGCCAGCATCTTTTGTGCGGTCAATATCTTCATTTCAGTAATGTCTCCAAAACAAGCTGATATAAACTTGTGCTCAACAAAATATGATAATCATAGTTGAAAGGATAAGAAAATCCAAAACTTCAAGAGACTCTAATAAAATCTGAAGGACAGGGGGAAGTGGAAACCACCACTTTAAACATGTTTTGGTTTTAAATGTTAAAAAATGCATCTGCATGGATTTATATTTATGGAACATGTCATAGAATCTTAAAAGATTGTCAGGACAATTTTCAAAATCATTTTTTTCTGTGGCTTGGAATTTAAGTTCATTTTGATTTTCTGATCATGCAGTCCTCCACTCCTAAAGGCACGGACTTTTTGCCAGCATAAGGCTGGTTATGCACAAGTCATCGTCTAATATCATCAGGCTCCATTCAGCCTTTAGTTTTGGTTCTCTAATCCATCATATTCAAATTCCTTCATTACCCCAACCTTCCATTTTTCCTGTAGGCTCACTGAGTCTACAGCGCTCCTAGAAGGGTATAATCCTCCAAATAACTATTAATTTGCACTCCACCTCAACACTGAATGCACTTTCAAAGTTGCGTCATGAAATCCCCTCCATCAATCTGCCTGCTCTACTCTCCTCCAACAGCTCCAGGAAGTTCAGCTCAAATTGTATTTGGATTTATCTGGCTACACCTCCCTGATGTTCCTCTAATACAGAGGTTCCCAACCTGGGCCCATGGACCCCCTGTATTGGTCCATGGCATAAAAATGGTTGGGAACCCCTGCTCGAATGGAAGACATTATCTGAGTTCATGTGAATACAGCCATAACCTGCAAGTCTCAATTCTGAACACTAATAAATATTAGAGGTCAAAATATCCCGACCTAGATGTACTACTATAGTCTTGGATCAAACGGAATCAAAGACCACTGTCATCAGATAAAGGGGAGCCCTGAGCACCTGCCAAGCATATACCTACAAAAGTCTGTAGCCCCAAGGGAGGAGAGAACATGCAACAAAATTTGGGCCACTGTTTTTCTAACAAATATCCGAATATTTAAATGGTTCTCAATATAAAGTTCATAGAAGATATGATTTTGCATAATTAATATTGAATGGAGAAGCATGTTGACAGTTATTTCAACATTACCAAATTATGCATCCTTTACTTATGCAAAAGGAAAAGGAACTTGATAAGATGGAAAGGATGACTGAAACTAGGCTCAAAGGTGTACATTTCAGCTGTATCTAGTTATGTTACATGAAGATGAAGAGCTGGCTTAATTCTCATTACTTTGCAGAGAGGTGGTAATTGGAAATGCCTTACTCTCACCAGCCCTATCATGTAAGTCTTCCAGCCACCTCTTGAATAGCTTAAAGGCTCCTGTATACTCCTCCGCATCACTCGAGCTCTCGTTATCCTTGTTGTCATTACCTAGGGCAGTGTTCCTGGTATAATTGCTGTTGGGAGGTAACCGGGGAGGGGGAGGTCTTGGGGGCACTTGAGTGCTCGGTCGCGCAGGACTGTCGAGAGGACATCTTTTGATTGTTCCTTGATTCTCTTCTTCAGTATAACTGCTTTCCTGTGGTATGTATATGGACTTTGGCTGAATAGAATGAAACAAAACCATTTGATTAAAGGAAGATCTTTGCAACTAAAAACAAGAACTAACAGATAGAAAATGTGCGGGTACACAACAATACACAGACGTATCGAAGTGCATGCAGAAAATACAACTGGTATGTTTGTACATTTGAGCCAACATTAAAAATTATTAATGTAACATTATCAATAAGAAATAGGATAAGGCTGACATAGAGTCCAGTTTCAAATGTGATAAGATTTTCATTCATTCAAGGCGCTAATAGATTATTTACTTATGGATTTATATCTCTCATAACTGTCTGACAGAGATAAGCAGAAAGCAATGTAAGAATGTTTGACAAATTTAATAAAAACAAGAACTTATAATTCATTTGTTTATCGCTAAGTGGAAATAATTATTTTGGTGTGCTGAAAAATACCACTAGGGGTCAGCATTGCTCATTTAGTGACTAAATTTCCATTAAATAAAGGTAACAAAAGAAGTTGCAATTCTGACAATTAAGATATTTTTACATCTCAACACTCCACAGTGTAACATACTGTGCAACATCAGTGAAAACTTGCATAAAATAAAATGACATCATTGGACATTAATCAGCAAGTTATTTAGATGTTTTGTTTTTAAAGTGTTCCCTGTCTTCCCCCTCTGTGATTTTTACAAACTATTTCTGCTTTCAATTATTTTGGAATTAAAACATCAATTCCAACTTGAATTAGACCTTTGTGCATGATCCAGACAACTTCTCGATCTTCATGGTTCAGGATCTTGCTTCAACCACCCCTGCTTTAACTCAGCATCATATCTGATCTCAGCTTTCTTTTTCACCCAATTCAAAAGCCAGTTAGCCAACAAATACAACTTTCTGCTTTTGGAACCCTGCTATGTTTGCTCTCTTTTTCTGTCCTACTGCTAGAAAAACTGTTTTTGGTTACTTTTACAACCAGCATCCCTTACCTAAAATCATATGACTTACTGATGCTCTCAATTCCTCTGTAAATACACTCAAATAATTATAACTCAAATTATTACATTTTATGAAAACTAAATTAAACTTATCTAAGTCCAATCAATGATTACAGTTGCATTAGTAACAGATAACTGTTGCAAGCTCTGCTTTCCACCAAACATAATCAAATTTGACACATTACTTTGGGTTATTTAAACTCAGATTTCAAAAAATAAAACCACAGTGAGACAAGAAAAGTTTCCAAATTGGAGAAAGGCCAATTTTATGATTATGAGGACACGCAGTCCACTTTTATTGTCATTTAGTAATGCATGCTTTAAGAAATGATAAAAATGTTTTTCCAGAATGATAACACGAAAACACATGACAAACCAACTTAAAAACAAAAACCACATAATTATAACATATAGTTACAACAGTGCAAAGCAATACAGTAATTTGATAAGAACAGATCATGGCACAGTAAAAATCTCAGAGTCTCTCCAAAGTCCCATTATCTCACGCAGACGGTAAACCTCCAGCGCCGCCAACTTGCCGATGCAGCATCCAATCACAGTCCCACTCCGAGTCCATCTGAAAAACTCCGACCCTCCGACCACCTATTCGACACCAAGCACCATCTCTGCGAGCGTTTCGACCCCGGCCCCGGCAACAGGTGATACACAAAGCCAAGGATTTGGGGCCTTCGTCTCCGGAGATTCTTGATCGAACAGTAGCAGCGACAGCAAAGCAGGCATTTCAGAAGTTAATCCAGATGTTCCTCTGCGCTTTCTCACAGCTGTCCCCATCAAATCCGGATTGTGCATGGCACCCCTAGTTACACATATCGATATTCATTCAGAATGGCTGTGCGCGCTGCGTGGCGCCGCCATCTTCTCCTCCCTCCTTTTGATGATATCAGAAAGAATCTGGCAAGTGTTTTATGGGACAGGTTGTTTTCTGGCTCAGGTGAGCTTGGTAAATGGGAGGCCTCCAGGGGACAAAGTTCATATGTCCCCTGTCAGAATAAAAGGCAAGGACAGGTTTAAGGAACCTTGGTTTTCGAGGGATACTGAGGCCCTCGTTATAAAGGAGGCGCATAGCAGGTATAGGCATCAAGGAGCAAACGAGATACTTGAGGAGTATAAGAAATGGCAAGAGAACATAGGGAGGAGGCACCAGTGGAAGTGTGGGAGAGAAAAGGGGCACAGCAAGCGCGGTGGAATCCGATCTGAGTTGGGCGCTGGCTCTCCCATTGGTGCTGCTCTCCAGTGTTCGCACTGTGGAATGACAAGGTAGATTGCATTCATCTGCGGCTGACACAGCACAAGATGAGGAACAGCTGCCTAATTGTCCTGGCAGGAACGTGGCTCCAGGACAACATTCCATGCACCATCAATCTTCAAGCCATGTCACTCAGGGATTTGTGCTAGACTTTTTTATGACTGTATGTGCTACGGCAACTACATGTGCTATGTGTGACTCTATGTACTATGTTTTGCACTTTGGCCCTGGAGGAATGACTCAATTAACCGTATACATGCGTATGATTGAATGACCATTCAACTTGAACTTGAGAGAATTCAGGAAGGCTAAAAGAAGGCATGAGGTTGCTCTAGTAGATGAGGTGAAGGACAATCCCAAGGGCTTCTACAAATATATTATGAGCAAAAGGAAAAAAATGGCCAAACTTGGCCCTCTTGAAGATCAGTGTGGTTATCTATGCATGGAGCAGAAATAGATAGGGAGATCTTAAATGGATTTCTTGCATCTGTATTTACTCAACAGATGGACAGAATCTATAGAATAGAGGGAAAACAGCAGCCAGATCAAGGACCATATGTAGATCACAGAGAAGAGGGTACTTCCTGTTTTAACACAAATTAGGGTGGATAAATCTCCAATGCCAGATAATGTGTCTCCTCAGACCTTGTGGGGGGTTAATGCAGAAATTTCAGGGGTACAGCAGAGGTACTTAAAGCGACCTTAGCCATGGGTGGGGTGCCAGAGGACCTAAGGATAGCTAATGTTCTTCCATGGTTTAAGAATGCCTCTAAGAATAATTAGGGAAATTATACAGGCTGGTGAGCCTGACATCAGTAATGGGTAAGTTATTGGAAGGTATCCTAAGGGAACAGATGCATAAGTATTTGGATAGACAGGGACTGATTAGGGATAGTCAAGCAACACACATCAAAGTTGCTGGTGAACGTAGCAGGCCAGGCAGCATCTCTAGGAAGAGGTGCAGTCGACGTTTCAGGCCGAGACCCTTCGTCAGGGATAGTCAACATGGTTTTGTACGTAGTACATCATGTCTAACCAATCTCAGAGAGATTTTTGCGAAGGTTGTCAGGAAAGCTGTTGAAGGAAAGGCAGGAGATTTTGTCTGCATGAACTTTAGCAAGGCTTTTGACAAGGTCCCGCATGGGAGATTGGTCAAGAAGTTTCAGTCACTAGGCATTCAGGATGAGATAATAAACTGGATTCAATATTAGCTTTGCAGGAGATTGGTAGTAGAGAGTTATTTCTCTGGCTGGAGGCCTGAAACTAGTAGTGTGCCATAGTGATCAGTGCTGAGTTTGTTGTTTGTCATCTGTATCAATGACCTAGATGATTATGTGGTGAACTGTATGAGCAGATTTGTGTACGACAGTGGTCCCCAACCACCGAGCCGTGGACCGATACTGGGCCGCAGAGCATGCGCTACCGGGCCGCGAGGAAATGATATGATTTGGCGATATGAGTCACCTGCACCTTTCCTCGTTCCGTCACGCGCACTGTTGAGCTCGAACGCACGCGAGGTCATTACCCGCATGTCATCCGTATCAGCGCGGGAAGGAGATCAACTCCTCGTGCTTGCAAATGACGGCGGGCTGAAAAGTATGTTTGACATAACATTTCTGCCGGCATTCCGGATCAAGATGGCCACGAAAGCACTGAAAACGTTGCTTCCATTTCCAACATATCTCTGCAATGAATGCGACGAAAACTAAATTGCGGAATAGACTAGACATAAGGAACCCCGTTCAAGTATCGCTGTCTCCCATCACCCCTCGATAGGACCGTCTTGTTGCCGGGAAACAAGCCCAGGGCTCCCACTGATTCAGCGATATTGGTGCGTTGCAATGATTTTATATGTTCATACGGGGAAAATATGTGCTGTGTGTTTGATATCCAAATGTTACTTAAAATGTTATGATGCTATTGACTTATTTATATAACCATATAACAATTACAGCATGGAAACAGGCCATCTCGGCCCTTCTAGTCCGTGCCGAACGCTACTCTCACCTAGTCCCACCGACCTGCACTCAGCCCATAACCCTCCATTCCTTTCCTGTCCCTATATCTATCCAATTTAACTTTAAATGACAACATCGAACCTGCCTCAACCACTTCTACTGGAAGCTCGTTCAACACTTACTTCAAGCTCCCCTGTCCTCCCCGATAATTGACTTATCACTATATTCATGTGAGGAAAATATGTGCTGTGTGTTTAATATTAAATTCCATAGATAAACCCTTTTAGAAACGAAATTGAGTGTATTAGCCACTTATCACCTATATTCCAGTCGTGATTAACACTCCCCCCCGGAACAGAATGGACAAAACCGATTTGCAGAGGAAAAAAAAAAATCGGCAGGTACACGCATGGGCAGGTCACGCATGCGCACTGGTGCCCGCGCAAGGCTTCATGGTAATTGTAGTCTTTCTCTGGGTAAACACAACATATTTGACTGCTACTCTTGTCCATTGGCAACCCTACCCCACCCCTCCCCCGGGTCGGCCAGTCCGCAAGAATATTGTCAATATTAAACTGGTCCGCAGTGCAAAAAAGGTTGGGGACCCCTGGTGTACGACACCAAGATTGGGGGTGTTCTGGACAGCAAGGAAGGCTTGCAGGGGATCTGGACCAGGTGGAAAAATGGGCTAAAAATGGTGGATGGAACTTAATGCAGACACGTGTGAGGTTTGCATTTGGGAGGACAAACCAGGGTAAGACTTACACAGTGAATGGTAGGCACTGACGTGTGTAGAAGAGGAATACAGATTCCTAATTCCTTGAAAGTGGCGTCACAGGTAGATGGGATCATAAAGAGAGTTTCTGGCACATTGGCCTTCATAAATCAAAGCAGTAAGTACAAGAATTGTATAAGATGTCGGTGAGACCTAATTAGGAGTACTGTGTGCAGCTTTGATCACCTATCTACAGGGAAGATATCAATTAGATTGAAAGAGTGTGTAGAAAAATTTACAAGGATATTGCTGGGGCCTTGAGGATATCAGTTATAGTGAAAGGCTGTTTGGGTTTGGACTTTATTTCCTGGAGCGTAGGAGAATGAGAGGAGATTTGATATAGGTATATAAAATTAAGAGGGGTGCAGATAAAATAAATGTAAGCAGGCTTTTTCACTGAGGTTGTATGAGATGAGAACTAGAGGTCATGAGTTAAGGGTGAAAGGTGAAATATTTAAGAGGAAGATGAGGGGGAATTTCTTCACTCAAAGGGTGGTGTAAATGTGGAGTGAACTGCCAGAGGAAGCGGTGAATGTGGATTTGAGAAATTTAGGTAAGTATATGGACGGGAGAGGTAGGAAGGACTATCTATGATCCAGGTGTAGGGCAATGGGACTAGGGAGGATAATAGTTCAGCACAGACTAGATGGGCAAAGGACCTGTTTCTGTGCTGTAGTGCCCTGTCTCTAAAATAGGAGCAGTGTAGACCATCATTAAATGTCATCACAGTTGATCACTGCCATGCCTCATCACTTATAGCCCTCAAACCCACAATCTTATAATAATGCCTCCTCTTCAACCATCTCTCATGATTTAGCCTCTACAACTCTGAGGCAGAGAATCCCAGAGATTCACCACCTTCTGTGAGGAGTTCCTACACGACTCAATTTAAATCAGTGACCCTACACATTGTAATCATGTCCTTGTTCAAGGTTCTCCCTTTAGAAGAACAATCTCTATATCAACCCTATCATGCTCCCCTGTGATATTACATATACACGTTTCAGTAAGACCACCAATATGATCCTCCCTACCCCAAGCAAAGAACATTGATTGAATATCTTTCGCCACTCTTTCCAGAAATTAGACCAGTGAATTTCTTTTCTGCCTCCAATGACAGCAATTTCTTTCTTAAATACAGAAACAAAATTTGTACACAAGACTCCAGGTCTGACTTCATTAGTACCCCGTACCATTTTTATTGTTACCCAAACCTGCAACTCTCGTGAAATAAAGGTTAATATGCTATTTGTCTTCTTTACCTCTTGCTGCACTTGGTTGCTAATGTTTTGTGATCAATGACAAGACCAAGATCCCTCTCCTTTCCTCGTATGCAATCTTTCTCCTTTTACATAATACTCTGCATTCAGATTCCTCTTGCCAAAGTGCATGACCTTACACTCTCCTACATTAAACTTCGATTGCCAAATTTTTGTGCACTTATTTAACTACCTATATCCCGTTGCAGTCCTAAAATCACCATCACAACATGCTCTTCAGCCTGTTTTCATGTTACTGGTAAACCTGGATACCTAACACTCTTTCCCATCCTCTACTTCAGGGGTCCCCAACCTTTTTTGCACTGCGGACCAGTTTATTATTGACAATATTCTTGCGGTCCGGCCAACCGGGGGGGGCGGGAGGTTGGTGGTAGGGTCATATACGTTGGGTTTACCCCTAGAAAGACTACAATGACCATGAAGCTTTGCACATGCATGTACATGCCGATTTTTTTCTACAAATTGTTTTTGGCGATTCTGTTCGGGGGGGTGTTAATCACAAACGGAGTATAGGTGATGTGGTTAATACACTCAATTTCGTTTCTAAAAGGGTTTATCTAACAAATTTAATATTAAACACACAGTGCATATTTTCCTTGCATGAATATAGTGATAAGTCAATTATCAGGGGAGGACAGGGGAGCTTGAAGTAAGTGCTGAATGAACTTCCAGTAGGAGTGGTAGAAGCAGGTTCGATATTATCATTTAAAGAAAAATTGGATAGGTATATGGACAGGAAAGGAATGGAGGGTTATGGGCTGAGTGCAGGTCGGTGGGACTAGATGAGAGTAAGCGTTCGGCACGGACTAGAAGGGCAGAGATGGCCTGTTCCTGTGCTGTAATTGTTATATGGTTATATAAGTCAATATAGCATCATAACATTTTAAGTAATGTCTGGATATTAAACACACAGCACATATTTTGCCCGTATGAACATATAAAATCATTGCAACACACCAATATCGCTGAATCAGTGGGAGCTCTGGGTTTCCTTGCAACAAGATGGTGCCATCGAGGGGTGATGGGAGACAGCGATACTCGAAGGGGGTTCCTTATGTCCAGTCTATTCCGCAGTTTAGTTTTCGTTGCATTCATTGCAGAAAACTCCGCTTCGCAGAAAAATGTTGGAAATGGAAGCAATGTTTTCAGTGCTTCCGTGGCTATCTCAGGATATTTAGCCTTGACCTTGATCCAGAATGCCGGCAGAGATGTTATGTCAAACATACTTTTCAGCCCACTGTCATCTGCAAGCTCGAGGAGTTGATCTCCTTCCCGCGCTGACATGGATGACGCGCGGGTCATGACTCAACAGAGGGCGTGACAGGGAATGAGGAAAGGTGCAGCTGACTCATATCGCCAAATCATACCGTTTCCTTGCGGCCTGGTACTGGTCCGCGGCCCGGTGGTTGGGGACCACTGCTCTAGGTCATTACCAGAAGTTAGAGAAATTGATGTTCATGCCATCTGGTTGGAAGCTACCCAGATGGAATATGAGGCATTGCTCCTCCAACCTAAGGGTGCCCTCATCGTGACTGTAGAGGAGGCCAGAGATCAACATGTTGGAATGGGAATGGGTAGCCAGCAGGAAAACCTGCCTTTTGTGGCACTGCAAGTACTGGCTACAGTAGATGACCCCAACAGACTCACAGCTGAAGTGTCGCCTCACCTGCAAGGACTAATTGGAGAAAGATGGCGAGGGGACAGGTGCAGCACTTGTCCTGCTTGCAGGGATATGGACCAGGATTGATAAGAACCAAAACTGATGTTTCACTAGTCACAACCTCCAGCCTGAAAAAGACCTGTTTGTTCCAGCTCACAACTATCACACTTCCTCCAATACCACTAGTTCTTGACTTGTGCACCATGGGGATCTTTACCTTATGCATGAAGCACAAGAAGTTAGCAAGCAGTTGGGAAGGCAAATGGCATACTGACAGTTTGTCAAATGCCTCTAGCAATACAAATACAACATATCTACTGGACTATTCTCCACTGACTTGGCTTGCTACATCCTTGAAAAACTTTTGCAAATTTCTTAAGGCATAATTTACTCATCATAAAACCCCATTGATGATTTGATTACATTAAGCTTCTTTAAATAACTTGCTATTTTTCCTCAATTACAGACTGCGGCATTTTGCCAATTTTCAGATGTCAAGCTAACGGGCCTTTCACAGACTGGTTTTTTGTCCCTCCTCCCTTCTTAAACAAGGGAGTCACCTTTGTAGGTTTTGAATAAGCTTGTACCTTCAAAGAACTAAGCGAATTTTTAAAAAACTTCTGTCAATGGCTCCACAGGTGCAGGTCACTGGCCCCAGGAATTTGTCTGTAATTAGACCTATTAGATTTCTCAATACTCTGGCTCTTGTGGCAGAGATTATTACGTGTTCTCCCAAACTATCTGAAACTGGTCAGTCAGATATCTTTAGGATATTTGCATTGGTGTCCACCATGTCAAATATCAATTTAACAGCCACATTTCTTTGATACTAGGTATTAAGGGGTTCCACACTGAGAACAGTACAGCCCCTTCAGCCCACAATGTTGTGCCTATCCTTTAACCTATTCCAAGATCAAGCTAATGCTTCCCTCCCACATGGCTCTCCATTTTTCTATCATCCACATACCTATTTAAAGAGTCCCTAATGTCTCTGCCTCTACCATCTCCCCAAGCAGCACATTCCACATACCTATCACTCCCTATGTAGAAAAAAATCTACCTCTGACATTCCCCTACACTTTTCTCCAAGCACCTTAAAGTTATGCCCTTTTGTAGAAGCGATTTCAATCCTGGGAAAAAGTGTCTGGCCATCCATCTTTCTGTGCCTCTTATAATCTTCGTACAATTACCCATCCATTGGCTTATCCCTCAGCCTATTTAATCAATCCACTTCAGACTCTACCTTCATACTACTGCAACTGCCCTTATTTAAATTGAGGACAATGCTTATGGACCCTGGGTTTTCCCTTCAAATTCTATCACAATTCTCAACATATTCTGCCCTCTACTCCCTAAGGGATCTAATAACTTCCATTAATGCCAGTTCATTTCACATGAATCTAAAGTAGTCCATTTCCAGGTGGTCCTGTACTGTACAGAGGCAGGAAACAATCCCTGACACAATCCACAAGTTTCTCTTCCATCATACCTTTGCCAGTTTAAATAGTTCAATCAGTACGCAGCTTCAATTTGCCCAGTTACTACACCTCCCTTCTGACATGTTTTGATATGTTCCTACTTGTGCTTTGACCCATTGAGAAACAATACCCTGAGGATCTATAGGAAACCCATACCCTTGTCTTCTTTCCCTGCACTCAAACAGGCTGTTATCATTTTGTTGCTGTTCTGTGAATGTGGTGACCACTGGAGGTGTGGCAACACTTGCGGGCTGTCCCCTGTACATCCTTAGGCCGTGTTGGTTAACACATACGATGCACGTCACTGTATGATTCAATATACACATGATAAGGAATTGGAACCTGAACATCACTATCCACTGTACTGATGTCACTGTGCCAACGCCTCCCTCATTTGACATATTTCACCCCTTTTTGCCTATTGCTTTGAATTCTTGAATAACCTTCAATATTGGGTTCACAGTCCTGTTTATCTTGTAACATCTGTTAGTGCTATTTAATCAAACTCATGTGCTGTTATTTCTGATATCAGTTCATCTACTTTATTCCAAATACTATGTGCACTCAGATTAAGGACTGAAAATCCTGACAACCTTTACTTCCTCAATGCCAGGGATTTAGCCTGCCCAGCACAGAAGGCATCTTCAAAAAGCGATGCCTGAACAAGGCGGCATTGATCATTAAGGACCTCCATCATCCAGGAGATGTCCTCTTCTCATTGTTACTGTCAGGGAGGGGTACAGGAGTCCGAAGACACAGACTGAACATTTTAGGAACAGTTTCTTCCCCTTCACCATCAGATTTCTGAATGAACAACAAAGCAACCCACACACACTAAATCACTATTTTTGCTCCCTTTTTTTTTGCATTACTTATTTAATGTTTTTAATCTACATTTCCTATTGTAATTTATAGTGTTTTTATGTTTTGCACTGTACTTCCTCCGCAAAACAATAAATTTCACAACATATGTCAGTGATGTTATTTTCTTCTGCATACCTGTGCTTATACTGTCTGTCTCTTCCTGTCATCCTCTACTTTTCTTTTTTGCATTCACTATCCTGTAGCAATGCTCAATCTCTTTTTGGGTTATTAAACTTCTGGTTGTAGAACTCTCCTTCTGCACTATTAGTTTAAAGCCCGTTTGATATCAGGATTTATTTCTCCTCGACATACAATAAGACCACTTCCAGGAATACCTGAACATATTTCCAAATGTATATTCATCCCATTCAAGATCCTCACAGAGCAATTTCCTGGCCGTTGGGAACCTCTGCATACATGTAGTGCAATCCAGGGGTCCTGACCTTAGTGCTAGTCTACAGTTTATCTCTTCCACTGTACTCTTCATTCCTCAACATTCATTTAAAAGGAAAATTGTTCTCAAATCCTAAGCTTGGTCATATTTGGCATGGGATCTATCAGTCCGGACATTTCAGAACAAATGTAGGGCCACAAGGTAGAAAGACAAGATGATGTTCCTCTATGTTAAACAAGTTCGGTTGGGGTTATTTTTTAATTTCTTAAAATTACTTCTAAATGTTTATGGCTGGTTTTCCAGAATATAAGCTTATAATTATTTTCAGGTGATTTAATTTCTTTAGTCATTAAATAACAATTGGAAACATTCAACAAGTCTGACAGTTCTGGCAGCTTGCAAAACCTGGGGGGTGGGATTTAGGGGAATTGTGTGAGAAAGGGTGATTCTTTTCTGCATCATTAAATGCCCTGCTGTCACTCAGTTCAGGGATACTTCATGCTAAAACGTGGGGCCCACTCTACTGGACCCAGTACATTTAGGCAACTACAAGCAGAAAGCAGAAATTAAATTCCTGCCGCTTTTAACAAGATCTGTTGAACTCCTATGTATACTTTTCAGCTTCACAGTTTCCTTGACATTCCTGAGTCATACGTCAACATCAAGCTAAATATAGTGTCAAGTTTGTTCACCCAGAATGGCTCAGCCAACACATCTTGCAGCTTTTACAGGCTTTAGAAGATTAAATCTTTTATGAGCATAGAATAAATATTAGAACTACCTTGCATCTAGGAAAATTATATTCAAAGAAAAGCAAATAATTTATAAGTGCCACTACTAGAGTAGTGTCTGGTTTTCTTTTCTGACCATAATATTGATAAAGTGGCCACTAGTACGATTTTTAGCTATTCTAGGACTACCACAAGTTCTAAGTTTGGATTATGACATACTGTAGGACATAGCACACAGGAATATCACTAACTTACCTTGGGAGGAAGAGGTGGTGGCACTCTGGGTTTCATTGTTGAACTAGAAATTCAAAATAAAACCAGTGTTTAAGCAAGTGAGAAGTATTGCATTCAACAGTTCATAGATTTTTGCATGCCAGTTAGCTAAAACCATCTAAAGGCTTCTGTGAAAATGAAAATCAACATAAACTCAAGTCTGGTTCCACTAGATAGTGAAATCCACATTACAACAGATAATAAAACATTCTCACAGCATATTAAGGCCTCACCTCCATATGAGATTTTGAACTGCACATGCTCACCTCAAATGAAACACCTACCCCCCTCCATCTCCTCTGCAGAATCTGGAAAATTTCTGAATCATTGTTCACTAACAATTACATTTCCTGCCATGCAAGACTAAATAGCTAAGGTTTTTTTTAAAATAAGCTTTTGTGTAAAAACAACTGACTTCAAAATCAGTTGTAAAAAAAAAACCACCATCATTTTCTGGTAGCTTTCCCTCTCTTAACCAAATGCAAGGCAACAACATTTATTTTGTTGATAATTACTTTCAGAAAAAAACTTTCATCCCTGCTTAGAAAAGAAACTAGTTGTTTAAGTTGTTCTTCAGTAAAGCCGAGTTTGTGTGGTATATATCTACAAATCTCTTTTGTCGAATAATTACTTTTAAGTAGCACTTATTATGAAGGGAGAATTAAACATTTCTATTCCTGCTACTCGCAAGCCCTAGATATTCTGGCACACACCATGCAGCCCAGCTACAATGGCATAAAGAAACTAGTTTCTTTCTCTGCTGTAAAACAAACAAAGATTGTCTATAAATTGCCAAATGCAGAAGTCATAGGACAAAAGAGAAAGAGATTTAAATTGTACTGAATGATTCTGGACAATGGTTAGCAGGGAAGCTGGTATCAATGATCCTGAATCTAAATTGTGAGAATTAAAGACCAGTTTTGGATTTAATCAAATTTAAAATGAATTTAGATTGCAATCTTCAATCCAGATTATTACTCACTGAACTCTCCAATTATATCACAGGAAGGAAACAAAGCAGTTAAATCTCAATGGAAACCAAAAGCCTTCAAAACTGAAGGTTACATCTATATCAAGCTCGTTAATTCTGTTGTCAGGTTTGTTCACATCATTGCAACCAGAGCGATCTATCTAACACAAAACCCATTTGCGATGGAAATAACTTTCCCATCAGTGACTAATATTATTTTCTTCATTCAAGTATTTTATTGTCAGGTTATTAAAGGAAAATGAACTGGAGAAATTCCTGTTCCACTGATACTGGCATGCTTTATCATGTTATTCTCGGTTTGTTTGATTTTCCTCTCACTACACAAGCATTCTGGAAGTTTTGAAAACGGAATTTACGTTGACACTCAATCTGTCAACTAATTCAGTTTTCAGAAGGCTAACAAATGTTACAACACGATAAAGCAAAACAGCAAACAAAGTAATGAATGTATTTTGACAGGTAGTACTGCAAAGCCACCACATCATCAAAAGAAAAATATAGCCAAGCAGGATGGAAATTAACTATACCAAAAATTTAGCTAGTTTAAAGGTTAATTTATTGAATGCCACACAGAACTCAAGAGATCATTCCAATTTAGCCTCTTATTTCCATTCAAAATAAAACCTAATTCAGCTAAACTAGAACAAGAAAAGACTTACTGTGCAGATTCATCATCATCACCATCATCATCTAAATGTGCCACGTGTCCCCTAAGGAGAGGAACAAGGTACTTATGGCTCAGTAGATTTCAGTGGAATTATTTCAGCTTAAGTAGAAGAACTGTGGCATGCACTACCTTTAGGGATTGGAGACATCATTGTTTTTTTATGTTTTTATTTATCTGAAGGGCTGAGAAAGTTAGACTTCTACAAAATCAATTTGACAAGCATTCAAGCAAATCATTACTAAAAATCATAATATGATATTTTTAACAGGACTTTCTATTTTAAAAAGGCAATAAGAGAAAAATTACCGCTGATGCAGTTCCTCTTCCACTGACTTTAGAAGACTCCTTTAAATTTTAAAACAAAAAGGTTTTCTTGTAAACATCATGGAGTAGACAACATAAACATATGCAGCTTTAAAATTAAAATGAACTATATAAATGCAAAAATGGTATAGAATGTCAATAGTGTAAAACATTTTGGCAACAAATAATGCTTAAGGCTACTTTTTGTTTACTTGTTCAAAACAATTCATCTTCCATTAAAAAATATAACAGTGATTACAGTAACTATTTTACCTAGTCAATCAAGAAATACAATTTGTTGGTGCAGACCAGTTTTTGATACTCAATAAATCAGTAGCAGGACACTCTAATGGAGCAAGCTAAGCATATCCTATGTCCGATAATCAATCAGTTTCCCTTGCAACAAATCACTGTATAAACAAAGTTGAAATTTTCAGCACTTCATACCCTTTCTAGTTATAAGAGATAAGAATTTTATAGATTATTTTGCACAGACTACTGTTCTTGAACTCAAGCACCAATGCATTGGGAATAAAGGGCCATTTGTGACTTTTCAGAGAACCATAAGAACAGAAATTAATAGAAAAACTCCACAGATCAGGCAACTCTATGGGGAGGGAAACAAAGCTAACATTTCAATCAAATGATGACCTACTGAGTATTTCCAGCATTTTTGATATGTACAAACCCCATTTCCAGAAAAGTTGGGATATTTTCTAAAATGCAATAAAAACAAAAATCTGTGATATATTAATTCACGTGAACCTTTCCTTTTAATAACACTCCTTAATCGTTTTGGAACTAAGGATACTAATTGTAGTAGATTTGCAATTGGAAATTTTGTCCATTCTTGCTTGATATAAGACTTCAGCTGCTCAACAGTCCGTGGTCTCCGTTGTCTGATTCTCCTCTTCATGATGCGCCATACATTTTCAATAGGAGATAGAACTGGACTGGCAGCAGGCCAGTCAAGCACACACACTCTGTGTCTACAAAGCCACGCTGTTGTAGCCCGTGCAGAATGTGGTCTGGCATTGTCCTGCTGAAATAAGCATGGATGTCCCAGGAAGAGACGTCACCTTGCTGGCAACATATGTCTCTCTAAAATCCTAATATACACCTCAGAGTCAATGGTACCTTCACATACATGCAACTCACCCATGCCGTGGGCACTGATGCACCCCCATACCATCACAAATGCTGGCTTTTGCACCTTTCGTTGCTAACAATCTGGATGGTCGTTTTCATCTTTGGCACGGAGAACTCGATGCCCATTTTTTCCGAAAACTAGCTGAAATGTGGACTCATCTGACCACAGCACACGGTTCCAGTCTTTCGGTCCATCTGAGATGAGCTCGGGCCCAGAGAACTTGCCAGCGTTTCTGCATAGAGTTGATGTATGGCTTCCTCCTTGCATAATACAGTTTCAAGTTGCATTTCTGGATGCAGCGACGGACTGTGTTGAGTGACAATGGTTTTCCCGAGCCCAGGTGGCTATAATTGTTACAGTAGCATGATGGTTTCTTAGGCAGTGCCACCTGAGGACTCAAAGAACACGCGCATTCAACAGTGGTTTCCGACCTTGCCCTTTACGCACTGAGATGTCTCTGAATTCTCTGAATCTTTTCACAATATTATGTACTGTAGATGTTGAAAGACCTAAATTCTCTGCAATCTTGCGTTGAGAAATGTTCCTTTTGAACTGACTAACAATTCTCTCACAAATTTTGGCACAAAGGGGTGAGCCAAGACCCATCCTTGCTTGCAAAGACGGAGCCTTTGATGGACGCTACTTTTATACCCAGTCATAATACCTCACCTGCTACCAATTAGGCTGCTTAATGTGGAGTCTTCCAAACCGGTGTTACTTGAATATTCTGTGCACTTTTCAATCTTATCTTAACTCTGTCCCAACTTTTGTTGAGTGTGTTGCAGCCATCAAATTCTAAATTTGTGTATATTTACAAAATACAATTAAGTTGGTGGGTAAAACTACTGAAAATCTTTTCTTTGTACTTTTGTCAGTTAAATAAAGGTTCATGTGAATTAACATATCACAGACTTTTATTTTTATTGCATTTTGGAAAATATCCCAACTTTTCTGGAAATGGGGTTTGTAGAATTTGCATTTGTTTTACCTTCACATTAACGGAACAATTTTTGATTAAAGAGTGGAGTGGGGCGTGATATCAAACTTAAAAGCTCCAGATGTACCCAAAGGACCACTCTGTCAGAATGTCTATTCACAGATGCATAATCAGCAGCTAGCACTTCTAGTCCACTGGCTATGGTATTTCCAATCGGAAACTTAAGAACACACTAAATGCATCATCTGTTGTGAAAGCTGATACCCCGATTAGGAACAGGCTTCCTTAAAATAGTTCAGTTAGTGATCCATTAACAATACCATCACATCCCAACAATCTGAGTAATGTCAAAAAGAACCAGGTTTTGCTCAATAAATGTTGAAGATATGTAGATCAGACCCTTGATCCGCAAATAAAACCTGATTTAAAGATATGCATCACCAGCACCAGCCTACCCACCATCAATGACACTGAAGCAAATTCCGAAATCGGAGGTGCAAAGGGACCTGGGAGTCCTCGTGCAGGATTCCCTAAAGGAAGGCGAATGCAATGCTACGTCTTCATTTCGAGGGGACTGGAATATAAAAGCAAGAATATAATGCTGAAACTTTATAAGGCGTTGGCCAGACTGCATTTGGAGCATTGCAAGCAGTTTTGGGCCTCTTATCAAAGAAAGGTTGTGCTGGCATTGGAGAGGAGGTTCGCAAGAATGATCCCAGGAATGAAAAGGTCAGTGTATGAGGAGTGTCTGATGGCTCTGGGCCTGTATTCTCTGAAGTCTAAAAGAATGAGGAGAATCTCACTGAAACTTATCGAATATTGAAAGGGCAAGATAGAGTGTATGTGAAGAGGATGTTTCCAGTAGTGGGGGAATTTAAGACCAGAGGGCACAGCCTCAGAATACAAGGACTCCCCTTTAGAACAGAGATGAGGACTAATTTCTTTAGTCAGGGGGTGGTGAATCTGTGAAATTTATCACCACAGATAGCTGCGGAGGCCAATTCATTGGACATATTTAAAGTAGATGTTGATAGGTTCGTGATCAGTCTTGGCTTCAAAGGTTACAGGGAGAAGGCAGGATAATAGGATTGAGAGGGATAATGAATCAACCATGATTGTATGGCGGAGAAGACTTGATGGGTTGACTGGCCTAATTTTGCTTCAATGTCTTATGTGTACAGAAAAGTGCCAGAAGGAGGCCAGCAATATCATGAGGGATCCCATCCACACTCCTTATGGACATTTATCCTACTCCCATCCCTGCTCAGACCAGTAGGCTCAAAAACAGTTACTTCCACCAAACCGTCAGACTGTTCACCACCTCCACACGTTAACCACTCCATCCACCTCCAAATCCACATAGCCATTCCCCTCCACAGCCCCTCAGCACCCCCACCCCCACCCATGACCGCCACTTTATGCTTACACTCCACACCTCATACCCACACTTACACAGTCACTGTCCGACTGTGTTTTCATATGCACTGTTGCTACCTGGAAGAGTTCCTCTTGCCAAGAGTCACTTTACTTCATCATTTCCTGTCAGAGTCACCTTATGCTCAGATACTCCTGCACCTAGCGTCACTTTATGTACAGTCTGTGTGTAGAAGCTAATCTTATGTATATACACCAACATTCAACAGCTGTTTGTACATTTTTTATAGAATTGTTTTTATATTTATTGTTTTATTATGCTTATTATGCAGTGTTTTGCTGCATCGCATCTTTCTTGCTCCTTTATAGTCATGTACTGAAGAATGAGAATAAACAATCTTACATCTTGAACTAAACTCAGCAGCTAAGAAAGATACTCCACTGTCTCACAGAACATTCTGCAATTTAAAATTGTGTACTTCCCCCTTTCCTTTCCTGTCCTGATGAAGGGTCTCCACCCAAAACATCAAATGTTTATTCCCCTCCATAGATGCTACCTGACTTGCTGAGTTCCTCCAGTATTTTATGTCTGTTGCTCAATTAATCTGTCAAATATGTGATCCACTTTATCAAATCATCAGTGCTACAGCATTACAATTCACATCAGTTTTATTTGGTGGTGGGAATTTCATCTAAGTCACAAGCCCAAGGATCCCAAGCTAAACTCTAGAATTTGGACACACTATAAAACCTGTCTGTAGCATAGTGGGAACATTGCACATGTCAGATCAGATGTGAAACCATACCCACCTCTCCTCTCCGATGGATATGGAAAATCCCACAGCAATATTAGATTTTGCCCAATGCCCTGACAAGTGCTCACTCAAGCAATGCTTTCAAAGCAGTTAAAATAATCAGTTGTTGCTGCATGTGAGGACTTGGTCTACATAATAAAAGATACTAACTCAAATAGGATCCATTCAAGCGCTCTGGGTTGGTACACAAATAAAAGTTCATCTCTCCAAGTTAACTATAGATGTTTCCTGCCAGTGATTTAGGAAAGCATACAGTACATATCCTCAAGTCTAAAACAGGGATTCTCAACCTGGGCTCTACAGACCTATTGCTTAATGATATTGGTCCAAGACATAAAAAAAGGTTGGGAACCCCTGGTCTAAAACATGGTCATTATTGCTGATCTTTGCAATGCACAGAAAGGATAAAAGGGTACACTTGTACATTCTTCCAAGGCGTTTAAAAATGTACCGTATCTATTTTAAAAAAATTATTTAGTCAGGCATAACACATACAGTAAAATACAAAGCAGAATCAACTGTATAAGGCTTACTTATTTCCACTAAAAAAATAACTGCTTTGGGGTCCTTGGCCATATTCCAGCTGTAGATCCTGTAGTTAAAAGAAAACAAAAATCAAGTAAATATGATTTACGTCCACTATAATGTAAAACACAGAACAGCCTTGCGCACCTCTAACTAAGACAAAAATTAATGGAAGAATGATTGTGTTAGACAGGATAGAGTTGCAAAAAGATTGAAGCAAAGAAATTGAACTCTAAGCATTGCAGCTATTAGCACAATTCACTGGCAAGTATGTAAATTTGATTTGTTCACAATCTATGTACAACATTGCTCTAGTGAACCTCAAGAAGAAATCAACCATGAAAGACAAGTTTAGCTATGAATAGGGCAACTGATTCACATTGTCCAATAAAAAATGCCCAATTTCCATAGGTGAGAGTAACTTTCCCCAGTAAGATCATTTGCTCAACAGCACTTCAACTTAAGCCAGCAGAATATGAGTGCCTTCACTCTACCTCGGTCAACTCATTCAAGAATTAAGGACAGTTGCTGCAGCTTACAGTGATGGTTGGCTAGGTAACACACCTGCCAAGTTCAGAAGGTGTAGGATCCACACGAATTCCAAAGCATTCAATTGAGCCTACCAATCCAGGGTAGCAGTGACACATGCATACTGTGTCAGATGAGGTCTGCAATACAGGTGGACTTCGAATATCCCATGGCACTATTTGTAGGACAGTAGGGCAGAATCAGAATCAGTTCTCACAAGTAACCTGCTCATTATTTTGCTCTATCATCTAAATCAGATCAGGTTTTTTGCAGGACCTAACTACGGACAAGATACAAGATGTTGCCTTGGTCAGACATTATAATTATATCTTTTGTTCTCTCTTTTCAGTGCCACTTGACTGACAATAGATTTTTTCATGCTGTGAATCACAGCAATCAGCTTGGGTCTTCATTTCTACCCCAGTGGGCTGACAAATCCATAAAGCTGGCACATTAACACATCCTGCTGAGTTAGTTACAGGAGAGAACAAAAACTGAGGGAGGATATAAAAAACAATTCCAATAACCCAACCCATCAGTCACATCATAATACATCATTTGCCCTAGCCATGAGCCAAATCACAGATTTTCACAGAATTCATACCTAAGCATTTGAAAAGTGAGCACATAAATCTGCAACTTAAGCAATACTTTATTTTAAGGGGACATCAACATGAAGACAATTCTTGGTATTGTATTGTAATCCAAGGAAAATCAGAAGGAAACTGCTTGGAAGCTTTAGACCTATCTGTCTCAATTCTGTATGCATCTTTTCACAAGAGTCAGTAGTACTTTAGTCCTTAGAATTGTAAAAGATTTTAAAATTTAAGTTCTCAGAAAGGAAGATTCAATGAAAGCAGTGATGCCCAAACTGTTAATCTTTTTTTAAAAATTATGTTGCATTTTAAATTTTTGTCATTTTTATTCCGAAATTTCTATCTCTTTATCTCCATGTTCCCTATTCCACAGCTCCAATTGCTACTCCACCCTTACACAGTACGGGTGTGGATTAATGGAGAACAGCTTCTTTATGTCTCAGTCTCAGTTTAAAAGCTCAGTCGGCAACGACAGCAAGCCACTCAAGAGTGCAAGGTGACACATTCAAACTCAGCGCAACCCTTCATAATATCACAAATCAAGAGCATCAAATCGTCAACCTGCGTAGGGAAGGCTCACTAAAAATTAGGATTCATTTCACCATCAAAGTCAGTGAGCTCAGAGAAAAGATTCTTTCCTGAACCTGCCATCAGTCTTTAGATTAATAGTGATTAACAATAATGAAACATTTCATAGCTATAAACCCATGGTGATGTCTGCTGTCTTCCCCTTTAAATAAAGCATTACTGAATCGTGACATTACATCACAGAAAGAATAAGAACAATGAGACCTGCATCTTCTCTTGAATATGTTGGTAGGACAATACATCATTTCAATACCACTTAGCTCAGAAATACTTACATTTTGTTTTGCTTTATACCATGCTTATTTAGTATTTAGGTGGTTAACAGAGAAGATTAAATGTTTGAAATTTTTACATTCTTTTCTTTTGAAAAACAAATGAATTATCACAATTGAAGCTTCAGTCATTTCTTTTCCAAAACACTGTTAAAGGCATTTTGCACAAATTATTTATTAACCTAATAACAAGGGAAGAGCAATATTTGTTTTAAAATCCCAAGTACAGGTATTCCCCGCTTTTCGAAAGTTCGCTTTACGCCACTTCACTTTTTTTTTTAACGAAAGACCTACATTAGTACCTGTTTTCGCTAACCAAAGGAAATCCGAAGAGGATTTTCGCTTTTACGAAAAAAGGCAAAAAGCGAAAATAGCGTTCAGTGTTTGTTTTGCAGCGAGCCGTTTTAGAGGCAGCGCGCACCCCGAGCAGCAAGAGTGGCGCCGCCAAGCTGCTTCCCCGGGAACTACACTCAGCATCTCAGCATCAAGCTGCCATAGCTTTGAACTGTGTCTGTGAGCATCTGTGCTTTATCTCGATTTATTTTGTGCATCCGTTAGCAAGATGTGTCCTAAGGTATCAGAAAAGCCTAAGAGAGCTCATAAGGGTGTTACGCTTAGTGTAAAACTGGATGTAATTAAGTGTTTCGATCGTGGTGAATGAAATAAAGACACTGTGCATGCACTGAACTTGCCTGCAACACTGTACATACATTATTTCTACTTTATATCATTCCTGCTTTTACTATATGCTAGTGTTATTTTAGGTTTTATGTGTTATTTGGCATGATTTGGTAAGTTATTTTTTGGCTCTGGGCACAGTCAAAAAATTTTCCCATATAAATTAATGGTAATTGTTTCTTTGCCTTACGCCATTTCGGCTTACGGAAGGTTTCATAAGAACGTACTGCTTTCGGATAGCGGGGGAAACCTGTACTTCCATTCTGTAAGAAGACCAGAATGACAATTTCACATCAGATGTACATTCCTGAGGGATGCCTGAAATAAATGGGTTTCAACATGAATACAATTATTGGTATTGCATGGTGATTGAAGGAAAATCAGAAAGAAACTGCTTTTGCTAGCTTCAGTCCCAAGAACTGCTGCTGCCTCACAGCTCCACTGGCCTGGGTTCAATCCTGAGCTTTGTGGGGTTGGTATGTGCTCATTGTAACTACACTGGCTTCCTCCAGCTGTTCCTCCCCCATAAGACAATATACGCTGCTTGGTAGATCAGTTGGCTGCTGTATATGGTTATTGTGTGCCAGTGGATGACGCAAGAAACAGGCTGGAGTTAATGGCATTAGAGAGAGGATGCATTGAGGAAAATAAGTAGATGAATTTAATTGATGATACTGCTCTGCAAGCTGATATAATCGCAATAGGCCATACATTTCATACAACATGGAAGGAGGATATGTGAAACTTAATGAGCAAGTTGAGTCTAAACTGCTCACTCTTCATTAAATAATTATTAGTGTTCTTCCCTATTCCCACTCCAATGTTCATCAAGTCCAACATGTCCAGTACTGTCTGGCACTATATTCTCACTAAACTCAAGATTAGCAAACAAAACAACTGATTTTAAAGCATTCAATTATTGACAAAGTCACTATTCAAATCAGTACAAGCACTCCAATGAACTTAAAAGTATAGAACTTGCATTATGTTAATTTATGATTACAGAGATCACTCCAGAGAGTGCATCAGATACCAAAAGGTGAAGACTCCAATTTCTATACCTCACTACTTTTTTATTTGTGCTTTTTTTGCGTTACTTATTTTAACAGGCAGGCAAAGGATGGGTTTCACCAAGTTAAAGGTACTGGACAAATGACGACTCTTCCTTTGAATATAAATAGAAAGTATTTTTAAAGACATTAAAATTAAAATTTTGAAGGATTTTTTTCCAGCAGACATAATTTATCCACCATTTTAAATATAATTGTATAGATTATTCCTACTGAATAAAACATCAATACTACACAATAAAGAGATTCACGTTAGGGACTATGGTAAAATTAAATCATAAATAAGCATGGTAATGCAAGTATATGGATGCTCCCAAATGCAATTCTAAACATCAATGTATTAAAGTTCAAATAGCTTTACATTAAAAATTAATTACAAGATAGCTGTTGAGTAGGTTTTATGTTCCCTAGCATAACCTATGAAAGAATCACAAAAGATGAGGTTTAAGAGAGAATGATTGACAGGAAGCAGACACCTAAAAATGACAGACAGGAATGTGAAAAATACCAGATTAGATCTTGCTGTGTAGTAGATCTCTTCTGAAATGTCGAAAAAATCATCACAGTTGGGCTGTTCAGCAGACAAAGACCAAAAAAATCTGTTACTTATATTAAGCCCAAGAAACAACCAAAAGGAAATCACTTTCTATTAAATTTCCCTTAAACTTAACCATCTAACCTCAGGAACACTTACATTAAGCGGAAAGGTACATGAATAGGAAAGGTTTAGAGGGATATGGGCCAAACACTGGAAGATGGGATTAGATTAGAGGGAATTTTGGTTGGCAAGGACCAGTTGGGTCAAAAGCTTTCTTTCTTTGCTATATGACTCTATTAGAACTAAGCTCTGCATTATGTTTGAGATATATATTTAGTTATAGTGTAGTATACAAGATATTTTGAACATGACTATAAGGATCCATGTCAGAAGGTTATGCATAATGCAGTTCTTCATTGGATTGAATCTTAAAAATAAATCTGCGTACAAACTTGATTTAATTTAAAATCAGACTCCCTTCTATTTTTTGTGCATAAAAAATATTATTCTCTTATTTTTATCACCGTTTTAAACACAACTTGCTATGAATCCTTTAACTTCAGAGAAGGTGGAGCTGTTTTCATCAGTTAAGACCGCAAATTAAAAACCTCTTAATCACATCACATCTGTGAATACAGGTATGTACAATTTCCAAAACATTAATTTAATTGCTTAAACAGCGTCCAAACCCAAGTACCTTACTTACAAGTTCATGATGAGGCTCGGTCTCCTTTCGCATTGGTGGATCAAATTTTATTTGTCCAACTGCAAAGAAGTTGACAGTAAGACCATCATACATTGCAAAAACACAAAAGTGTAGTCAGTGCAAATACCAAAGAATTAAACTGCAGCCAAAGCACAAGAGAATTGGGAAGAGGAGGCTAGTAACACAAACAAAATGGGGGACGGGGTATAGGTAGAGACAAAAAGTACTTTAAAAATTGAAATTTTAAAATTTCCAAAATAAATTGTAGAGATGCATCTTTTCTCCTGAAACGTCCATTAGGAGATTTAGAACTTACAGTTAATCTCTGACCGTGTTCTCTCTTCCCTCACATTTCTGCTAGTTGACTGAATTCGGTGAGGAACAGAAATTGGAGGCTGAAGAGAAAAGGAACACAAAGTTAGGGCTCTTTTTATAGCTGTTACTAAATTTTCCACTATAAATTGTTTCCATTGAAAAATAACTACATTTTTACTCCATGTTACATATAGTACATATACAAAACAGGATTACCAGGCCTAACCTAGAATCTGTTTTACTGTAAGTTACATGCAGTTAGTTATTTCAGAAAAGAGGCATGCATGGAATGCAGATTCCCAACATTGGATCATGTTCATAATGCACATTTAATATCAACCACATATTCTTTGTATATTTAGTAAAGAATTGATAAAAGTTTACTCTGCTATCTCATTAATCGCTCCACTTTTGATTTAAATTGTTTATCTGGGGGCACTTCTTAAATGAAAAAGGTTTATGAAAAACTAGTATGTTTCCATATCAATACTTCCTTTACAGTTAAACTGAGTGCCTTTAATCAGAAATGTACTTAAATTCTTAAATAAAAATAGAAAAGGGCACATTGTCAGACCTCAACATTTCACTTGATTACGCCACAGCAAGTGTTTGAAATTTAAATCTATGCTCTAACATGCTGTATTAGAATTGTCAACCAATAATAAAATACTGAAGTTTAACTTTCAGCATAATTTAACAACTTGCGTTGTCTCTTGACTGAATTCATATCAAGCACAACAAATGTGAACAATAACCAATAGATTCTGAGAACATCTCTCTAATTAAAATAAAATTTAATTTAAAAAATGTATAGGGTACACATGAAGTGTTGTTGTCCAATTGGTTAAGAAAGAGAAACAGCTAAGCTTAAGGTTTGCTATCTACTTTGTGCTGTTTAGTTAGTGACATCAATGATGAGTGATGATTAGGAAAGGAGAAACCGGTTAGTGTGGAGTAATAGGACTGAATTGAACATAGCCATTTAAACTACTGATAATCATGATATTTACAGCAAACAATGGTAACTTCAATGAGATATTAGAAGATGACTGATGTAATTTAATCACAACTTAGTCATAAGTAATCAAGTTTTCATAAAGAAAAAAAAAGACTGGAACAAAAAACAGCAGTAATAGCTTTTTGGCCTTATTCCCACTCCATCCCAGTATCCCGTGATGCTGTGTTGAGAAAGCTATCTAGCTCCTTAAGAATATTCAGTGTTTTGGCCTTCACTTCCTTCAGAGGTAGAGAATTCCACGCTCATCACTCTGCAAGTGGAAGTGTTTCCCACTGGTTCTCCTAAATGCGTTACCCAATTTCCCCAAGTATGTGAGCTCTCATTCTCGACCCCCAGCCAGTTTTCCTGCAGCAGTTATGCCTGAATTTTTTGAACATTTCAATGAGATCCTGTTGCCTAAACTCCAGTGAATATACATTTGGTTGATCTGATCACTCCTCGTAAAACATCATGAGGTGGAGCGCATAAAATTGGCTAGAAGTAAAGGAGACAAAAGACCAGCATAAACAGTAAGGGGAGAACGATCAAAAGTGTTGCCTTCCCTTCCATTACAACTATCAAAATGCTATTTTTAATGAAAGGAAGAAATTGGCCCATTTTAATATTTTAGTACACCCAGTATCCTAAGTAGATCTGCAATTGAATCAAAGTGTATTTGGGACTACACCATACACATCACAAACAACCTGCTATTGACTTCAATTCATAATGACTCACTACGTAATAGTGCAACACACATAAAGGTAGCTGGTGAACGCAGCAGGCCAGGCAACATCTCTAGGAAGAGGTGCAGTCGACGTTTCAGGCCGAGACCCTTCGTCAGGACTAACTGAATCCTTCAGTTAGTCCTGACGAAGGGTCTCGACCTGAAACGTCGACTGCACTTCTTCCTAGAGATGCTGCCTGGCCTGCTGCCTTCACCAGCAACTTTTATGTGTGTTGCTTGAATTTCCAGCATCTGCAGAATTCCTGTTGTTTACATAATAGTGCAATCACTTTAAATGTTAATTACATCAACAATCTCTTTCAGGTTTGAAGCATCTGCAGTTTTCAAATTTTCAGCATTTTTAATCAACCCTGTTTGAACAGCTTTTCATCAAAAGAACAGAAATCAAACAAATAAAAGCAATTAAGAACGCTCTCAAAATACAGGCAGCAAATGTTCATGTTTCTTTACAAATCAGTCACACTGGGATAAAAAAAAACAGTTCAATCTGGTACTTTACACTGGCTTAACGTACCACAAATTTTCACCAAGTTAAAACTAGATATGACTGCACAAATAGATTTAGATCAATCCAATGTTTCCAGAATGGAGGAAGGAATGTTAAATATGCAAGCAGTATAGTGACACAAGGATATTAACATATTTGTATACAATTCATGCACCAAAGCAATATACTTTAAACTGTGTTTTAGCAAATAGTGGATGCCACATTTTCTCAAGGAAATTATTATGCAATGCAAAATAATGTTAAGGTTCAATATAAAATGCAGGAAGAAGTAGAGTCAAATTCAATACAAACTATCATTTGGCACAAACTCTCAAAGCAAAAAAAATAGATTAAGTTTCACTTCACTGCCCAAGTGTTTTGAGTTTGCCAACTGATGTGCATTCATCACAATTAACTGCAGGAAAGTTGATATGACACGTTAACTTTGTTTATTTTGTTAAACATACAATTGATTCAAGCTCACATCTCCATTATTCTTCAGGGGGAGCCCATTCAAGAAATGGCTGCGTTCAATATATAGTACAATTTTTTTAAAAATAAAATCTTATGGACTTGCATCTGCAGAATTCCTGTTGTTTGCGATCTTATGGACCATATATTTTAGTAGATAAACTCCTGGGAACTCATCCCCTGTAACCTATATAAAGAAAAATTACCTGCTTCTAAGAGCATTAAGCACAGTAAATATCTTCTTAATTTACTCCACTGACCATACTAGCGAATATGAGAGATAAAGGGGCTTATTCTGCTTGACTGCAGGTGACTAGCGGTGTTCCACAGAGGTTGGTATCGGTTACACTACCTTCACATTAAACTTTAAATGATCTGGATGAAGGAATTATGGCTTTGTGGCCAAGTGTGCAGACAAGACAAAGATAGGTCGAAGGGCAAGTAGTGTTGAGGAGGCAGGGGGTCTGCAGAAAGACTTCGGCAGATTAGGAGAACGGGCAAAAGAAGTGGCAGATGGAATACAGTGTAGGGAATTCTTTATTCATGCACTTTGGTAGAAGGAATAAGGGTGTCTGGACTACTTACCAAACGGAGAACAAACCCAGAAATTGAAACTGCAAAGGGACTTAGGAGTTGTAGTGCAGGATTCCCTAAGGGTTATCTTGCAGGTTGAGTCAGTAGTAAGTAAAGCGAATGTAATGTTGGCATTCATTTCAAAAGGACTAAAATATAAAGGCAAAGATGTAGTTCTGAGGCTTTATAATGTTTTGGTCAGGTCACTTTTGGAGCGTGTGAGCAGTTTTGGACCCCATATCTAAGAAAGGATGCACTGGCATTGGAGAGGATCCAGAGGAGGTTAACAAGAATGATCTCAGAAATGAAATGGTTAACATATGAGGAGCATTTGGTAGATCTGGGCCTGTATTTGCTGGAGTTCAGAAAAATGAGGGAGGGATCTCATTGAAACCTACTCAATATTAAAAAGCCTAGATAAAGTGGACATGAAGAGGATGCTTCCAACAGCAGGACAGTCTAGGACCAGAGGGAGCAGCTTCAGAAAACAAGAACATCCCTTTAGAATAGAGACGAGGAAAAATTCTTTAGCCAGATGGTGATAAATCTGTAGATTTCATTGCTACAGACCACTGTGGAAGCCAAGTCATTGGGCATATTTAAAGCGAAAGTTGGTAAGTTCTTGATTAGTAAGGGTGTCAAAGGTTACAGGGAGAAGGCAGAAGAATGAGGTTGAGAGAGCAAATAAATCAGAAATGATCTAATGGCAGAATGTATTCGATGGACTGAATGGCCTAATTCTGCTCCTGTGTCTTAATGTCTTATAGAGAACAACATATTGACACAACTACATTGCACATCTGCTGCTACTAACTGGGGATGAATATCCAAGCAAGGATGAACTGTTTTCCAATCACCTCTAAATTAATGTGCCAGAACTAACAAGCTACAAATTTTACTTTTCAAGCATTTGTTATAACTCTACATTTTTATTGTGATTCTAACTTATTAAAAATTCATATAGTTTTCATCATAGCAATTTTACAGCAAGACAGTCATTCCAACTCAATCACAAGCAAAGTTTCATTGACAAAACAGAACAACTGCATTACTTGGACATTTGTCTGTAGTTATGTATATGCAGATGCACTTGAGTGTATGAAGCCAAGTGATACAAATGGACATTTCAAGAGGACCAGCTGATTAGTTTAATATCCAAACCTTGAGTTGATTAGTTTTATATCCAAATCTCCATTCCTCACAACTACTTGCTCAGATATTTTAATTACATCATTAATGCTACCAAATGATACAGCAAATAAGAGGCGTTATTTGTCCCAGAAATTACAAAAAAAACTCAAGAGAAAACTAATACTCCAGGGCTGATCCTATCTGGGAATATCAACATCCAACTGATCAAGATCATAAATGCAGAAACTTTTTAGACTCCTAAATTCATAGCAATGTGTTTGGAACAGGTTGAGATGGATGGGGAAAAAACGTTTTGCACATACATTTAAGAGAAATTTGGATAAGTACAAAGATGAGGGGGTATGTAGTGCTATCATCCAGTTGTAAGGGCCTGTTTCTGTGCTGTATTCTATGACTCAATTACTCTATTTTGGGTCTAATTAAACAATATTGCTCTGTAGGTATTAAATCATTTTAGTTTTTTTAAAAAAACTTACATTTAACTTTAATACCAATATTACAAGTAGCCATATTTCACACACAATAATTGATTTATTAAAGTTAAGGATAATTGATACAGCCTATTTCTACTGATAGAGAAATAATTTGCGAACAAGTTCTCTTCATTTTTAATAACAAAAGATTACTCCAATACTTCTTCCAAAAAGTTCTACAACCTTCACAAAAAAGTAACACAAAAGAAAGATGGAGAACAAGGACACCACAGCATTGTCCTAAAGTCCACACTTTACCATGCATTGTATTCCTTTTAAGAAATGTGACAAGTTACAATATCAGAAATCTTTAACAAGGTGATGTCATAGATAGAAAAATATTTTGTTCTATTGCTTAAAATAAACATTAGTCTTGAGATGGAAAGAAAATATGCCAGAATTTTATTCCATTAGCCAAATCCATATAAAGTCATAATTGACTCAAATAATTTGACCAAAGCATAAACATTCCAATGCATCACACAGAAATTTTTAAGCATCATAAAAGCTTGGTAGTTTTTTTTTACACTATTAACTATATGCAACATATTTCAAATGTATTTAGTAGAATATAGTGGTTAAAAACTTTAATACAAACTTATATTTGAGACCTGGTTAAACCCTGATATAAGGATTAGAATTAGTTTAAGTTTGTAATAAGGTTTGGAATGCTTGCATTTTTCTAAACAAAGTATTAAATTTGCAGTAGCATTGTCAGTGCAAGCGTTTTTAGATCTGAGTTTTGCTGCAAACAAGCTAGTTAAAAGCATGATTCTAATTTTATAACTATTGTATGGCCTGGGAGGACTATCAAATGAGTTGATTAGAAGACCGATCCTTTTTAAACAGCTGTATATCTGCAGCGATAGGCTGGCAGCAGTAAGCTTCAAGTAAGCAAATACACAGCCGAGGTTAATGGAATGCTCTGCGGGATATCAACAAAGTACCTTATTACGAGCAGCAAAACGTGCGGCTCGGCGTGCAAGAGGAGAAGCAGGTGAAAAGATTCCCAAAAATTTTAGCTGAGTTGGGAGAACAGGAAAAAAAATCAGAACAATCACAATAAATGAGGATGTGACTTCTTCTACAAATAAAGTTAATTACATCAAAAATGAGTGGAAAAGCCATTGTAATGCAGTGTCCAATTTAAAGAGGTTTATATTACCAACTGTATTAACCACATACAAGAACACCAGCGCTCACAAACATTTAAACAAAGAAGTTAAATTAGATTTGAAGATCTTTCTCAAACAAAGTCTGATTTTGAAATGCCAAACTCAGATTTGAAGTATCTGAAATAGAGGCTCTCAGGTCAGAGGGGAGTGATTTGCAGCTTCGTTTGCAACAAAGCATAAAATTGTACCAAAGACTGTCCTTTCATTTACAAATTGTGTATAAGAATATCCCACTGAAAAACAACTTTTCCCAATTTGTATCCATTTAGAAATTACTCCACTTTCTGCTCTGTGCAGTTTTCCCACATTATATTCCATCTGCCATGTGTTTGCCCTCTTTTAAGCCTCCTTATATCTTCCTATCTGATCACAATCTAACTGTATCAGAAAGCAAGCTAGGTAATATGAAATAACGGCAGTAAACTGCAAACTTGATAGTGATAAATTACAACAAGCTGCTAGAATACGTATGGCACATGGAGTATAATGTGGGGAAATGTGAGGTGATGTATTTTGGTAGGAAAAATGAGGTGAAGCAATACAACATAGTGTATGTTGTTTTAGGAAGTGTATCAATCCCCAAGGTATTGAAAATGGCAAGACAGGTTGAGAAGGTAATAAGGCACACAATTCTGGGCTTTATCAACAGTGGAAATGCAAAAGGAGACTGCTGAAAGTTTATAAACACTGGTCCAAATGGACTACCAGGCCCAATTCTGGTCACATCATTATAGGAAGAATATGGAGTCCAGAGAAGATTTATGATGGGATTGCAGTTACAAAGATAAATTTGAAGGACTGGAGTTTCTTTTAGAGAAAGCAAAGGGGAAAATCAGACACAAGTATGTAAAATGCCAAGGGGTGAGTATTGAGAGATTGCTCCTTTTGGCAGAGGAATTCAGCACTAGCCCTCACAGGTATGAGATAAAGGTAAAATGAATTAAAAGTTACCAGGAAATTCCTTTCTCTTTATCCAGTGCAGTTGGAATCTGTAACACAGTCTGCATTGGTTGTGGAGGCAGATTCCATTGCAGTCTTCAGGAAGAACCAGATATATCTATGACGTGGAAAAATTTGCAAAACTACAGAATTGACTAGTGGTTGGGGGATGGGTGGAACTAATGAGTCCCACTGGTAGAGACCAATGCCAAATGGCCTCCTCCCAATGGACTACCCATGCTATGATTTCATAGTGCCTTCAACCAAATTGTTGATATACAACATAGATAGCAGGGACAATCCCTATAATACCCCACTAATCACAATCTGTCAACCCAAGAAAGCCTAATTTATTCTCATACTTTGCTTTCTGTCTGACAAACCCTCCTCAACCCTGCACAATTCATTACCCTGAATTCAATATGCAGTTTCAGGTGCCAGGAGCTGTTACATGGAGTGAAAGATGGTGGGTTTAAAAAGCTGTGTCTTTTCAGTTTCAAATAGTAACAGTCTAAAAGAGGTGCAACTGTGAATTGTTAATTGTAAATTGACTGGGTAATTAAGGCTCAAGAGAGGATGTACTTCTTGCAGCAGCTGGTAAAATCCCAACTCTACACTGTCATCATAAAGTATCCTCACATCAGCCATTACTGTTCGGCTTGGTGCAGCATCCTCTTACAATATGTAAACTACAGTGAACTGTCAAGTCAGCAGAAAAGGTGACTGGCAGCAGTCAATACCAGCCGAAGCCTACACCGAAGATGGTGCAGTGCTAACAGAAAAGCTCCAGCAGCTCTTACAAATCGTGGTAGTAAGAGACAATTTCACAGGAATTTAAAGACACATCTATCATCCACCTGTGTAAGAGAAAGGGAAACAGACATTCCTGCAACAACTATCAGGGAATATTCTTGCTGGCTGTCACAGCCAAGATCTTCGCCAGGGTTCTTCTCAACCGTCTCACATCACACCTTGACATGGTCTCCTACCAGAGAGTTAGTGTGGATTCCAGAAAGAGCACGGGACTATCGACATGGTGTTTGCTGCAAGAGAAATGTCAGGAGCAAAACACTGAACTTTATTCCAGCTATGTCGATCTAAGGCTTTCAACATAGTTAGCAGGGAGGATCTGTGGAAGAGCAATGTCCAAGGAAATTCATCGGCATGGTGCTGCAATTCCATGATGGCCTGCAATCTTGGTGCCAATGCTATTTAGTCTGGTGTTTTCTACCATGCTGACTGATGCCTTTACAGACAGTGACGTAGGCATCGGCATCAGATTCTGCACTGATGGGAAACTGCTCAACCTCAGGAGGCTCCAAGCAAAAACTAAAGTTATGACAGACATCACCAAACTTCCTTTTGTCACTGCACTGCAAACAATTTAAAACACTTTTTATAATATTGTTTATATTGTAAATATATGCTAGTATTTATGTATTTATGCACATTTTATTCCATTTTCATACTTTAACCTCTAACTTTGTTTATATCATTCTTTATTCTTTATAACTGTTGAACATTGCTGCATTTTGTTGCACGTTCCACCCTGACCAACACAACAGAGCAAATTCCTAATACCTATATGGTGAATAAAGTTGATAGATTATCCTTGAATTGCTAAGGGCCAATAAAAGGAAGTTAGGTTCAAGTAGAGCGGTATTGTTGAAGTGAACAGGGTTAAAGTACAGAGCTGAGGCACTGGCTCAAGAGGTTTGGGCAAGAAGAGGCAAAGGTTAAGATGAGGTTCTGGTAAGTTTCTCTTCCTTTCTTCTGCACTCCAATTAGAGCAATGGGAATGAGTGGAATGCTCCTCTAGTGGGATTTGGGAAGACAGGAGGTCCTCCAGCATCCTTTTTCTGATAATTACACCTGCAAGAAGTGCATCTGGCTGCAACTACTTACTGACTGTGCTAGGGAATTGGAGCTCGAGCATTTAGGAGACAGAGGAGTTCATTGACAAGAGTACAGTCAGGCAGTTACTCCTGAGTTGCACGATGCAGGTCACTGGGTGACCTTCCAGAGTGGCAGGTCAGCAAGTGGAGGGGCTGTAGGGATAGCACGTGTTAACTCTAAATGAAAAGACAGAACGTGAAAGGCTGAGCATGGTAGGACTAGTATTCAGAGCTGCATACATCTCAATGAAGAAGTATTGCAAGTAATGCAAATAAACTTGGAGCATGGATAAGCACATGGAATTACAACGTTATAGACATCAGTAAGACCTGGTCATTGGGAGGGTAGGACTGGCAGCTCAATCTCCATTTCCATTACTCTTTTTCCATTTCTCTTTCTGGTTCCCCGCTTACCCATTCCCTGTCATGGCAGTGCTCAGAGAAGAGGCTGGAGGGTTCATGTACTGAGGTAATATGAATGCAACTGAGGAATAAGAAAGGGGTGACCATGTTAATAGGATTTTACTATAGACCTCCCAATAATCTGTGGGATTTAGAGGAGAAAATGGGTAGAGAGATAGCAGAGAACTGCAAGAAAGGTTCTGATAGTAGGTGATTGTAACTTGTTGCATATTGACTAGGATTCAGAGTATAAAAGGACTGGATGGGATAGAGTTTGTCAAATGTGTTAGAGTTCCCAACCAGAGAGGGTGTAATACTGGATCACGAAGGATGAGACAGGGCAAATGACAGAAGTAACGTTGAGTATTCATCTTCAGACTCCTGTACATTCTCCCTGATGATAGTAATTAGAAGCCTAAATTGGAGCATATTTTGCATTTCTGGTCACCTACCAACAGGAAAATTTACAAGTCCCGAGAAAATTCTCAAGGATGTTGCCAAGACTTCAGTTATAGGGACACACTGAATAGGTTAGGTTCAGACTTTATTCCCTGAAGTGTAGGAAAATGAGGGGAGATTTGATATACAAAATTCTGAGGGGTACAGACAGGGTTAATCGAATTAGGTTTTTTCCTCTGAGGGTGAGACTAGAACTAAGGTCATAGGCTAAGGGTGGAAAGTGAAATATTAGAAGGAACTTGGGGGGGGAACTTCTTCACTCAGAGGTGCAAGTGTGGAACAAGCTGCCAGCAGGACTGGTAGAAGAGGGTTCAATTGCAACAATTGAGATAAGTCTGGGTAGGTACATGAATGAGAAAGGTATGGAGGGAGGGCTGTGGTCTGGATACAGATAGATGGGATTATGCAGAAAAACAGGTTGGCACAGTCTAGTTGGACTAAAGGGGCTGTTTTGATGCTATAGTGTTCTATGACTCAGCTCTGATCTTGCTGACCAACCTCTTAAACTGATCTTCTTCAAAGCCATCTGAAAATTTAAATGTACCTCAAAAACAAAGCTTGTGGAGAATACAATAGGGAAAATTCAAGAGAGTTTTGAAACATATTATTGAGAGCTGTACTCTCAACCCCGGGCCTCCAATGAGCCCTATATAGACACTTGCCTGAATTCTTTAGATCTACCCAAGCTCACAGATTTACAGAATGAATGCCTATTAGAACCAGTAACTGCCAAAGAACTGAACAGGGCCATCTCTAGATTAAAGGCCGGAAAGTCTCCAGGCTCTGATGGGTTTACCTCAGAGTGGTACAAATCGCTGAAGTCACAGTTAGTTTGATTAATACTTAACACCTTTAATTAGATCTTACAGAGAGGAGAAATTCCACCTTCCTGGAGAGAGGCCATTATCTCAGTTATTCCTAAAGAGGGTAAAGATAAACTAGAATGCGGTAATTACCGGCCAATCAGTGTTTTTAATTTGGACTACAAATTATTTACATCTATATTAGCACGCAGACTGGAAAAGCTTCTACCTGGCCTCATCCACTTAGACCAGACTGGATTTACTCAGCAAAGATAAACTCAGGACAACATAAGGAGAATTTTACACATATTAGAACGGGTTATTAAGAATTGGACAGAGACAATGGTAGTGGGATTAGACGCTGAGAAAGCTTTTGATTCAGTTAGTTGGGTATTCCTATACAGAGTGTTAGGAAGATTCGGCTTTCAAGAAAAGTTTATTAAAGAAATCCAGACTTTATATGACAGCCCTACAGCTCGAATTAAGATAAATGGGGACCTCCCTGACTCTTATTTTAGAGAGAGGAACTAGACAGGGATGCCCAATTTCTCTTCTCCTTTTTGCACTACACATTGAATCTCTTGCCCAACTAATAAGACAGAGCTAAATTGTAAAAGGTATCAAGGTGGCAGGGATTGAACAGAAGGTGGCGTTATTCGCAGATGACATTTTAGTCTATTTGAGTGAACCAGAAAAATCATTTATAGGATTGCTTACACTGTTGGATGAGTTCAGGAAAATATCAGGTTATAAAATTAATGTAAAGAAAACGCAGGTTTTGTCCTTAAATTATACAGCATCCAAAAAACTGCAGGATACGTATGATCTTAAGTGGGAAGCTAAATCATTAAAATATTTAGGAATAACCTTGCCAAAAGATCTTTCAACATTGTCACAGGTAAATTATGGGCCATTAATTTCAGAGATAAAAGCAGATATACATAGGTGGAATCTTATCCCCTTTTTAAGTTTAAATTCAAGGATAAATACCATAAAAATGAATATTCTCCCTCGGTTACTTTACCTTTTCTGGACTTTACCTGTGGAGGTGGACGATAATCAAATCAGGGAATGGGACAAATGGATTTCCCGCTTTATCTGGCAAGTTAAGAAACCTAGAATCCGACTTAACACCTTACAGTTAGGAAAGGAAGGAGGAGGTATGGCACTTCCTTGTTAGAGAAATTATTTTTATGCTTCACAGATAACCCCTCTGTTATATTGGTGCAATAGGGAATATAAGGCCAGATAGAAGGAAATAGAATTTAGATTGATTGACAGTTTTCTCTAGAGGCCTCAATAGCGGACAAAGGATTGATGGCCCAATTGGAAAAGATTAAAAACAGCTTGATAAATCTCAAATTAAGAGTATGGCAGAAGGTGGCTAATTCATGTGGAATCAATAACATGTTAAAACTTTTCAGATGGTGTGCGAATGATACCGAATTTCTTCCCAGCAGAGGAGATAAAAGATTTGAACTGTGGATAAAGAAAGGTCTTACACCCTACCTCTCATTCACACATAAAAGTGTATTACAAAGTTTTCAATCCCTGCAGGACAAACATAGCCTAGAACACAATGACTCTTTTTTAGATATGACATCATGTTAACCAGAGTTGTAGATATACAGACTTACCACAGTAGAATTAGAATTTTTCAAGATTCTGAATTCAGCTTACAGTTTAATACCAAGTAAACCAATTTCTCAATTATATAACGCCCTCTCCCATACTAAAAATGAAAACACATTTTATATTAAAGGGAAGTGGGAGAAAGAAGCAGTCATCTTGCTATCATGTGAAAGGGAGCATGCTTTGAAAAAAAATGTTCACTTTAATTATATAGGGCAGGGATTCCCAACCTGGGGTCCATGGACCCCTTGTTTAATGTTAGGGGTCTATGGCATAAAAAAGGTTGGGAACCCCCAAAATAAAGCTAATTGATATCACCAAATTATCCATTTTAAGCACCCACATTATTTCACAAATTCTGGGGGGCGGGGGGAGAGAAATATTGAAGATCTCTACTTTTAAAGTGTGTCCCAACTATTTCAGACACTTGAAAGCATATTTTGAATTGTTCAAGTTTAATTGTCATTTAACCATACGCGAATACCCATGAATACAACCAAATGAAAGAGCATTTCTTTGGGGCCAAGGTGCAAAACACAGTCACACACAACACAAGGCACATGTAGAACATACGATAGCAATAAACATACTGCCACACAAAAATATAGCCCAAGTCACTGACTCCATGAATGCTGCATGGCATAAATTCCAAATCTATTAGAATTCCCATGTTTGCTCTGTAAACAGAAGGGGAGCAGGAAGTAAATCCTGACAGAAAGTACAGGACTGCAGAAAAAAGGAACCTTGAATTAGAAAGTTTCAATATCTTCAACTTACAGAGGGGACATGAATACACTGATCAACAAAATGAATGTGAATTCACGGGTTTATACAGTATATATAAATAATCTGATTGCCAAGCACATATGCGTGAAAGGTAAATTATCCAAATGAGCAGAAAACACAAGAGGAGCCACCAAAAAACTGCTCAAACCAAAAGGTTTTCTGACATAGCCCCTTCAGGTATGTGCTTGTTAAGTAACTGAGCCACACATATACTTAGGTATCATAACGCCACAGATTTGACCTACAATCATTCCTAATCTGGTTTACGTCACTAACCCAGGCTGGCAACAGACAAAAGAAGGCAAGCCCCAAGGCGTACAAACACACTTAACCAGCATGTTCAGTGAACTGAATCCACTCATTCCCTCCATGGTCAAATTCCACATCTGAGAAAGGCCATTAAGGAGCAGGATCTTTGCCTAATATTCTTCCCTTTGAAGCTCCAACTCCAAGATTACAGCTCAGACTTGGCTGCTTTTTTTAAAAAAGTTTGTAGGGATAGTATTGGGAAAAGAGAGGAGAGTCAGAGGTCAGATTAAGACTTAGCGACAGGGAGTTGGAAAAGTTGGAGGTCTGGCCCCCGCTCTAAGCTTGAAATCCAGCAACATGGAGGGGTGATGAAGGACATTTACAGTCCAGGCCTCTGCTCCACATGTAAAGGCCACCAACATAGACAGGTGATGAAGGACCCAATGGATGTTTGGCTGACCCAGTTCTGTGTGTACTTGTGAGAAGGAGGTACAAGAGCCTCTCAGTCAGCATGCCTGGAGTTCGGGGTGCATCTGTAGATGTGAACTTCCCACTATTCAGGACGTTTACAGAGACAGGTGTGTTAAAAGGGCCTGAAGGATCATTGAGGGCCCGAGTCACCCCCAACCACAAACTGTTGCCCTGCTACCATCTGGGAAACGGTACCGCAGCATAAAGCCAGGACCAACAGGCTCCGGGACAGCTTCTTCCACCAGGCTATCAGACTGATTAACTCACAATTGTATCAGTGTATTTCTATGCTATATTGACTGTCCTGTTGTACATACTATTTATTACAAATTACTATAAATTGCACACTACACATTTAGACGGAGATGTAACGTAAAGATTTTCAATCCTCATGTATGTGAAAGATGTAAGAAATAAAGTCAATTCAATTGAATTCAATTCAATGAGGTTTCAGGCATCAGGTCAAATTCAGGTAAGGAAACTTCATCTCCTTCTCAAGATTACCATCTCCCATCTTCCCTCAGCTGATGAATTGTATTCCTCCATGTTGAGAAGTACTCTAGGAGGAAGCCAGAATATAGAACTTACTCTGGAAAGGGAAACTTGAATGTCCATCACCAAGAGTAACTTCAGCAGCAGCAACAAAGAACCAGCCAAGAGACCTCAAGGACCAACGGCCATATTGGGTCTGCCTTGCATACTGAGTGAACAAACAATGCAGCCAATCTACCTATGGCAAATGTATATACAGCTTTGGGGACGACTATCCTACCAATCCTTCCAAACCCTGACGCTCCTTGCCCAACAGCATAATACAAGAGTCTTTACAGGAAGACTAACTGTAGCTATTCAAGAAGACAACTCAGCACCACTCCCTCCAGGGAAGGATGGGCAACAATTCTTCAAGTTCCCCATTTATGAAGTATTCTGTCCCAGCAAAACTTCAGGATCAGCAGTAGCCCAACTGACAGAATTTGCACCAGGGTCTTCCCACTTCAAACCCAAAATCTGGACCAATGTCCCATGCACATTTACAACATACTGCACAGTCAGAGGCAGAAACCACAGGCAGAAGAAACAATTTCCAAAGAGCAGGCTGGATTCAGAAGTGGAAATAGTACAACAAAACAGATAATTCAATCTCCGAGTACTATGTGAGAAATACAACCAACATCAACAGGACATCTTCCATATGTTCACAGACTTCAAGGCATTTGATAGGGTGTGGCATGATACACTCTGGGCCACAATGAAGAGATACAATCTGGGCCAGAAGCTGATCCAAACCATCAAGCAGCTCTACACCAAAGCTAGCAGTGCGGTGCGGTACTTGTTCAAGGCACAGTTGGAGAGCGGTTTCATACATCAGTTGGAGTTCGGCAAGGCTGCCTCCTTTCATCCATGCTGTTCAACATTCTGCTAGAGTAAATAATGGCAGATGCCCTCAAAGACCATATTACCACAGTCAGCATCAGAGGGGAGATCATGACTAACCTCAGGTTCACCAATGATATTGATGGGCTTGCAGGAAGTGAGGATGAGTTGGCCTGCCTTGTGAACCATCTGGACAATACATCTACCAGATATGGCATGGAGATCAGCACAGAGAAAACCAAGCTGATGAGAAACAGTGAGGAGCCAATCATGACAAAAATCAGTCAGTGGACAAGACCTAGAGAATGTCAAACGACTCAATTATCTTGGTGCCATCATCAACCAAGAAGGATCAAAGTCTGAAGTCCTTGCAAGGACAGTCCAAATTACAGCAATGCTAGCTAAACTAAAACTAATCTGGAGAGATAACAACATCACTCTCAGATCCAAGTTGAAACATGCGCTTGCACTCTCCACTTTCTTGCATGCATGTGAATCATGGACTTTGACAGCAGAACTGCAAAATATCCAAGCAATAGAAATGAGATACTTCAGGAGGCTCCTCAGCATCTCCTATACAGACCATGTGTCAAACAATGAAGAACAAAGAACCATCACCCAACACATGAGGCACTACGAAGATCTACTGTCCACAGTAAAGAAGAGGAAACTGAGATGAGATGAGATAAATAATCTTCCAGAAATAGTAGGGGACAGAGGGTCCAGTGAGATGGAGGAACTGAGCGAAATACATGTTAGTAGGGAAGTGGTGTTAGGTAAATTGAAGGGATTGAAAGCAGATAAATCCCCAGGGCCAGATGGTCTGCATCCTAGAGTGCTTAAGGAAGTAGCCCAAGAAATAGCGGATGCATTAGTGATAATTTTGGGATAGTTGTGGGATCCGTAACCATAACTGTTAGAGGTGCTCTTTTGGAAGCGAAATTAAACAAATTCCTCTTGTGACTGCTTGCCCCATCTCCCCTCTCATGTCAATGCAACATCATTTTGCTTGGAGTACTGACTGCACTGCAAAATTATTTCATTGGTTGATAAGTGATATTGCGTGTCCAGAAAGGGACGTAAAAGGTGCAATACAAATTCAAGTCTTCCTTATGTTTTGTCCATTTGACATTGCTGTTGCTCTGTATAAATAAAACAATGCATAATGTTGTAGGGAAGCATTCATGATCTTGCGAAACTATACAGCATTCTGCAGCCTAGACCGCTAAAAGCACACTGTTCTCTTTGAATGGTTTCATTGTGAAACACAATTGCCAATTGACACGCAGTGATACCCCAAGAACAATAAATGAAAAGCATTTGGCAGCATTGACAGACAATGGGCCAGAATCACAGATGAACTATCTAATCATTAAAAATAATTGTCATGGGCTCTTCTGCATCCAACTCAACAAACAAATTGATTCAAATTTCAGTCACCTTCACAATGTAGGAAGTCAAAGAAATCCTCCGTTTAGCTTTAATGAGGCTTGTTACACACAAGTCCTGGAATTGTGACTTAATCCTACACTTTGATTCAGAGACAAGTGTTAACTGTTGAGTCATCCTTCAAAATTTTTCTACCCTTTTCCCAAGATATGCCTCATTATCTGTATTATACTACAAGGTCAAAATTAAGGAGTCTCATGACAAGTTTGTAGTATTTTACACGAGTACACTTGGGACTTTGGTGTACTGGTGCATGAACCACTACAAACTAACAGGCAAGGATAGTATATTCAAAAAGTAAACAGTGCCCTTTGCTTTGCCTGCAAAAAGGCTGAAGTAGACAAGTAAGGAAATGATTATGCTATTGTTAAGAGCACAGCAGGAAGAGAAAATGCAAACTTGGGTGTACTCTGCTGACACTTACCTTGAAATCAATGGAGACTTCCGGTAGCGCTCATGGAGTGAAGTCGCGTTCTTGACTCGCTCCATTACCTCTGAGTTTTTTTTCTCTATGGTCAGCTATACTTTAATTAACCATTAAGGCATCAACTCTTACAATACTTTGAATTAAACTGAATTCTCCGACAACTGGATGGAACTTAGATCTGCTATGTCTAAGAACGAGAAAGACGGCAAGGATGGTAAACCTCCGGTTAAACCGAAAGCTACGGATCTCCCTCCGACTGAATCACCGGTGACTTTGAAAGCGATATCGGAGTTAATTCAGAGGGAAATTTCAACCTCTGTTAGGGAGACGATTCGTGCGGAAATTGCAGGCCCTGTTAAAGACCTGATTCATACGGAAATCTCAACTAATTTCCAGAAAATTGCCGGTTTAATTGATAAGATGCAAACATGTATTGCGGAACATCAGTCGGCTATATCTGATCTTCAAAAATTCGCGCAACAAAGTGAGCTTAAGATGGGGAAAATCGAAGAAACAATTAATGTAATGAAGAAGAAACTTGACTTTTTGACTTTTAAAAACTCTGACTTGGAATCTAGAATGCGACGGCAGAATTTACGAATGATTGGCGTGAGGGAAGCCGCTGAAGGTAACAACCCCATGAAATATTTCTCCCAACTTTTAAAAGATGCATTCCCTACTGTATTTCCTGACCAACCACCGCTACTGGATCGTGTTCACAGAATCCCATCATACTCGTCTAGGTCAGATAGACCTAGGCATGTTATTTTACGTTTTCATTACTTTCAAGACAAGGAGAGACTGTTTCGATTTGCTCGATCTAAAGGTTTCATTGATTTTTCAGATCTTAAGTTCCGATTCGTGGAAGATTTCAGTAAACCAATCTGGGACCAACTGGTCCGTTACAGATCCGTGATGTCGGAATTCTATAAGAGGGATTTAAGACCAGCGCTGCTGTACCCTGCACGTCTAAGGATTCGCATGTCAGATGGAGCCCTTCGTTTTTTTGATTCTCCATCGGATGCCCAGAGTTATCTGGATCAACTTTCATCTCCAACATCTTAATTGCTTTCTTTTTAATTTTCTCCGTCGATCGGAGGCTGTGAATTGGTTGGTTTTAACTTTTCTGTGCCCTATTTGGGCAGAAAAGTTTACTTTCGATTTCTTAATATGGCTACTAAACTTTCTTTTTAACTGCGTCATTTCTTTCTTTTCCCAGGGGATTCTGGGTGGTTACTTCCCTTTTGTCATCTTACGTATTTCCTGTGCGGCCTTAAATTTTGTAGTTTTTGTTTAAATTTTATTCTGTTTTGCTTTTTATAATCACTTTATGTTAATAATCCTATTTTTTTTGTTGCTGTGTCTATTCATGAGTTTGAGGTTTATTGTGGTTTTTTTTTTAATATATATTTTCCGGCTTTTGTTCTGTTCTGTGTGTATTCTAATTGAGCTAACTTTTTTTTACTTATTTTTTTATTGTTTTACAATTAGCTGATCCTTTTCATATTTATACCTTTTTTTTAGGGAGCGTATACCGGAAGTCATGGGGGTAGTTTTAGCGCTTGCTTCTTTCTGGCGGGTCTGCTTTAGATTTTGCCTTGGGGTCTTGGGCTGGGGGGTGGCGGGAGGGGCTTCACGTTTTAGTTTGTTTTTCTTTGGGCTATATACATTATTGAAGTACTGGTTGCGTCCTTTTCCCCGGTATCTTTTGTATGTTCTGTTCCCTCTCCGGGTTTGTGGGTCGCGCCTATTGTCAATCCTCCCTGTTGTGGGTTGACTTTAGGATTTATGGAGTCTATTATTAATTTTGTCTCCTAGAATACTAATGGTCTTAATCATCCTATTAAAAGAAAAAAAGTTTTTAAAGTGTTCCGGAGACTTAAAGCACAAATTTTATTTTTACAAGAGACCCATGTACGGAGGGGGGACAGACTACGTTTTTTCAAATTCTGGAAGGGACAACAATTTCATTCGAACTCCAATGCTAAGATTCGAGGCGTCTCTATTTTTATAGATTCCTCAGTTACTTTTATACAACAGGATATTATCTCTGATCCGAATGGTAGATTTTTATTGGTTAGTGGTTTACTATTTAATAAAAAAGTAGTTTTGGTTAATGTTTATGCTCCTAATATGGATTGTCCGGAATTTTATAAATCATTGTTTGATCAGTTTCCGAATTTGAACGAGTTTTCATTGACTTGGGGCGGAGATCTTAATACCTGTTTATCTCCAGCTTTGGACCGTTCAGCTCCTTTACGGACTTTACCTAATAAATCTGCAAATTTGATTAATTTTTTCCTTACTGATTCTGGGTCGACGGATATTTGGCGTTTTCTGCATCCTCAGGAAAAAGATTTTTCCTTTTTTTCACATGTTCATCATTCCTATTCAAGAATTGATTATTTTTTTATTGATTCTCGTCTCATTCCTTCAGTGATTAAATGTGATTATGATTCTATAACCATTTCGGATCATGCTCCACTTAAGCTTTCTATTAAAATTATGGCCAATATACCAAACAATAGACAATGGCGTTTTAATTCGCTGTTGCTTCAGGACTCGGACTTTGTTAATTTTATGAATGAACAGATTGAGCTTTTTTTTATAATTAACCATACAGAAGATATTTCGGTTAACACTCTTTGGGACACTTTTAAAGCCTATATTCGGGGTCAGATTATTTCGTATTCCGTTGCTTTGAGGAAGAAACAGAAGCAGGAGGAGATGGCAATTGTGGACAAGATTAAAGAAATTGATAAGAAATATGTTATGGCTCCTTCTGAGGAGCTATACAAACAAAGAACTGAACTTCAAATGGAACACAGTTTACTACTCTCGTCCTCGATTGTAAACCAATTAAAGAAAACAAGAAGTGATTTTTATGTTCACAGTGATAAAATTGGCAAGCTGCTGGCTAATCAATTGAAATCTAATTATGTTAAATCTCAAATCAATCAGATTTATAACCAAAATGATCGATTGATATTGGATCATGTGGGGATTAATCAAACCTTTTGTGATTTTTATTCTTCTTTATATCAATCAGAGTCTCCTCGAGATTCTAAATATATGAATGATTTTCTAGATAAGTTAGACTTTCCTCAGATTTCACAGGATATGTCTTCTTTATTAGATACTTCCATTACAATGGATGAGATTAAGAATGTTATTTTTTCTATGAATCTGGGGAAAGCTCCTGGCCCTGATGGGTTTACCGTTGAATTTTATAAATGTTTTGCTTCTTTATTGATTCCCTGGCTCTATAAGGTTTTTGAGGCTTCTTTGAAACTTGGTAAACTTCCGGAATCTTTTAATAGAGCATCAATTTCTTTAATACTAAAGAAGGATAAAGACCCTGCTCAATGTGCATCTTATAGACCAATATCTTTATTAAATGTTGATTCTAAAGTCTTTTCTAAGTTATTAGCAAATAGACTAGAAAAAGTACTTCCTTCTATTATTTCGGAAGACCAAACGGGTTTTATTAAAGGTCGTTACTCTTTTTATAATATTCGTACATTGTTAAATATCGTTTATACTCCCTCACAAAATGTTCCTGAGTGTGTTATTTCTTTAGATGCCGAGAAAGCTTTTGATAGAGTAGAATGGCCTTATTTATTTAAGGTGCTTGAAATGTTTAATTTTAGCCTGAAATTTATATCCTGGATTAAACTGTTATATCACTCCCCTGTAGCCTCGGTTCGTACTAACTCTTTAAACTCACCTTTTTTTCCTCTCTTTCGTGGTACTCGACAAGGCTGTCCTCTTAGTCCCCTATTATTTGATATTGCATTAGAACCTCTTGCAATTGCTATTCGAGAATCTTCAAATATTACTGGGATAACTCGGGGATTAAAGTCCCATAAATTATCACTCTATGCTGATGATTTACTTTTATATATTTCTAATCCTGAGAGATCTATTCCTGCTGTTTTAGAGTTATTAGCACAATTTGGTCTTTTCTCAGGTTATAAATTAAATCTTAGTAAGAGTGAACTTTTTCCGATTAATAAACATCTTCCCTTATATTATAAATTTCCATTTAAATTGATTAATAATTACCTTTCATATCTTGGGATTAAAATTACTTGTAAACATAAAGATTTATTTAAGACTAACTTTTTACCATTAATAGACCATATTACTCAACTTTCATCTAAATGGTTTCCTTTATATTTAACTTTGATTGGTCGTATTAATGCAGTTAAGATGTTTTTTTTGCCAAAATTTTTATATGTGTTTCAGGCATTACCAATTTTCGTTCCTAAATCTTTTTTTGATAAAGTCGACTCTAAAATTTCTTCATTTATTTGGCAGAATAAGAATCCGAGACTGGGTAAAATACATTTACAGAAAGCTAAGAGAGATGGAGGTTTAGCATTACCTAACTTTAGATTTTATTATTGGGCTATTAATATTCGACATATGAAATTTTGGTTACTTGACCGGGATATACTATCTATTCCTAGATGGGTAGCATTGGAATTACAATCTGTTCAGGGTTATACACTTGGTTCTATTTTAGGTTCATCTCTTCCTTTTGATTCGAAACGCCTTAAGCAGGTCTCTAACCCGATCGTTAAATATGCTTTGCGTATTTGGTTTCAATTCAGAAAATTTTTTGATCTTAATCAATTCGGGTTAGCGATTCCTATTTTAGGTAACATATTTTTTCCTCCCTCTTTTACGGATCGCGCTTTTCAAACTTGGAAGACTAAGGGTATTTTACGGTTTTTGGATTTATTTTTAGATGGTTCCCTTATGTCTTTTGAACAATTATCTAATAAATATAACCTATCAAGAATACATTTTTTTAGATATTTACAAGTTAGAAATTTTCTAAGTACTATACTTCCTTCCTTTCCAATGCTTCCTCCTATATATATTTTAGATTCGATAATTAACCTTAATCCATGTCAGAAAGGTGCATCGGCTATGATTTATAATATTATTATGAAACTCAGGAAAGCTCCATTTGATAAGATTAGGGTAGATTGGGAACAGGAATTGGGGCTTACCATTTCTGTGGATGATTGGGGGCAGATTTTACAATTAGTTAATACTTCCTCTATTTGTGCTAAACATTCCCTAATTCAATTTAAAGTGGTGCATAGAGCACATATGTCCAAAGATAAGTTAGCGCGTTTTTACTCGCATATTAATCCTTTCTGTGATAGATGTTCGGGGCAGATAGCCTCTTTAACTCATATGTTTTGGTCTTGCCCTACTTTGGAAACCTTTTGGAGAGATATTTTCAATATTATTTCTAAGGTATTAAATATAGATATCTCTCCTCACCCTATTACTGCTATCTTTGGACTACCTAAAATTTCTAGTAATCTTTCCCCTTCAGCCCGTAGAATGATTGCATTTCTTACTTTAATGGCGAAAAGATGTATTTTACAACATTGGAAAGAGCTTAATGCTCCAACTACCTTTTTTTGGTTTTCTCAGACGATTTTATGTTTGAATCTGGAGAAAATTAGAAGTAACCTTCATGATTCTTCATTTAAATTTGAACAGATTTGGGGACCTTTTATTCGATATTTTCATTTAATGTAATATTTACCCTTCTTGTTTTTTTTTCACTGTTTTAATGGAGGTCGGGATTGAGGACGTGATTTTAAGTTTAACTCTGTTTGGTTTCAAGTTAGCCCATTGCTTTGCTTTGCTTTTAGTTAGTTGCACGGTGGGTTTTTTTTTGGGGGTTTTTTTTTTCTTTTTTTCTATTGATATATATAAAATCTAGTATACTATTATGTTATTTTGGTTTCTTATGCTTAAATTACATTGTTTGTAGTATTTTCTTTTTGGTATTGTTATCTTTTGGAATTTTATTATACTTTAACATTGTATTAATGTTTATATGGCTTACCTTTTTTGTATACTTACTCAATAAAAAGATTTAAAAAGAAAAAAAGAAAAGAAATCAATACAGTGTAGATTCAATGAATTGAGTCCTGGGATTAGAGGTTAATTAGAATTGATCAGAACTCACTGAAGGATAAGAGGATTTCATTGAGACGTACATGGGTCTGACAGGAAGCAGCAGGCTAAGATTACAATTCCTTTGTCTAAAGAATTTGAAATTGCCACCCAAGTTTAGAAGAGATATGGTGTCTAGGAATGAGGAGAGAATGTTATTTTTTTATTATCTTTTTGTGTGTAAACTTCGGACTTTTTTTTACTTGAGGCTGTGAACGTTCTATCACTAAGATTTCTCAAGTCGGAGATCGAGATTTTTGATTGAAAATAATCAAATGATACGGGAATTGAAAAGGGAAGTAGACAAGGTAGAGGGTCATGTCATGATTTTGTGGCGTTCAAGGGGCCTACTTTTATTCCTGCCTCTGATGTGTTTAAAATAGATGTACATTCACAAAAGAAGTCATTTAAAAAAAAATAATTTTTAAAGCAGTTTTATCAAATCTACAATCAAGTTTCATCATTGTGCATACACAAAACAAATAATTCAATGGTGGTCAAACATACAGTGCCTTAAAAAAGTATTCAGCCCCCAACCCTTTGTTCACATAAACAAATATTACAACCAGGGACTTGGATCAATTTAACTGAGAATTTGTATTTGTGAAAACACGTGCTCCTTTTTTTCCTCCCACAGTGGAGCCCAAAAAACAGGGAAAGTTGTAAAGCACAAAAAATTAAAAAATTCAAAAACTGAAATGTCAGGAGTTCAGAAGTATTCATCCCCCTTTGCTCAGTATTTAGTTGAACCACCTCTCGCAGCTTTCACAGCCAGTAATCTTTTTGGATAAGTCTCTATTAGCTTTGCACAACATGATGGAGCAAGATTTACCCTTTCCTACTTGCAAACTTGCTCAAGTTGTGCCAGGTTAGCTGAGAAATGGCGGTGGACAGCGATCTTGTGGTCTTGCCAGAGATACTTGATTGCGTTAAGGTCAGGACTCTGATTGGGCCACTCAATTACATCAATTTTCTTCATTTGAAGCCACTCCATGGTTGCTCTGGCAGTGTGCTTTGGGTCGTTGTCTTGCTGAAAGGCAAATTTCCTCCCCAGTTTAAGCTTTCTGCCAGAAGACAGTAGGTTTTTATCCAGGATCTCTCTGTATTTAGCAACATTCATCTTCCTTTGATCCTGATCCAGATTTCTAGTCCCTGCTGCTGAAAAGCATCCCCAGAACATGATGCTACCTCCACCATACTTTACAGTAGGAATAGTGTTACCTGGCTGATGTGCAGTATTAGAAAAACGTCACTTAGAGTTTACTGTAAAAATGTGGGAAAAGGTCTTGTGGTTGGACAAGACTAAAGCGGAACTTTTGGGCCTCAACACTAAGCAGTACGTGTAGCTTAAATCTAATACTGCACATCAGCCAGGTAACACCATCCCTTCAAATGAAGAAATTTGATATTAATGAGTGGCCCAGTCAGAGTCTTGACCTTAACCTGATCAAGCATTTCTGGCAAGATCTCAAGACTGCTGTCTACCGCCACTCCCCAACTAACCTGGCACAACTTGAGTAATTTTGCAAGCAGGAATGGGCAAATCTTGCTCCATCATGTTGTGCAAAGCTAATAGAGACTTATCCAAAAAGACTACTGGCTATAATAGCTGCAAGAGGTGGTTCAACCAAGTACTGAGTAAAGGCGATGAATACTTTTGAACTGCAGACAGTTCTGTTTTAGAATTTTTAACTTTTTCATGCTTTATAATTTTTCCATATATAGGACTCTACTGTGAAAATGGAGCATATCATTCACAAATAAAAATTCTCAGTTAAATTAATCAAGATCCCTGGATGTAATACTCATTTATATGAACAAAGCTGACAACTTTTTCAGAGCATTGTAATAGCTAAGACACAAACAATTGATCTCTTCAGATTTGCTACACTTTAACATCCCTCATCTTAGAAAAGATGTGCTGGCATTGGAGAGGTCCAGAGAAGGTTTACAAGGAGGATTCCAGGAATGAAAGGGTTATTATACGAGGAACATTTGATGGCTCTGGGTCTGTACTCGCTGGAATTCAGAAGGATGAGGGGGGATTTCATTGAAACCTTTCGAATGTTGAAAGGCAGAGTAGATATGGAAAGGATGTTTCTCATGGTGGGAGAGTCTAGGACAAGAGGGCACAGCCTCAGGATTGAGGGGTGCCCTTTCAAAACAGAGATACACAGAAATTTCTTTAGCCAAACTGTGGTGAATTTGTGGAATTTGTTGCCACATGCAGCTGTGGAGGACAGGTCGTTGGGTGTATTTAAGGCAGAGATTGATAGGTTCTTGATTGGACATGGCATTAAAGGTTACAGGGAGAAGGCCAGGAAGTGGGGTTGAAGAGGAGATTTAAAAAAAGATCAGCCATGATTGAATGGTGGAGCAGACTCGATGGGCCAGATGGCCTAATTCTGCTCCTATGTCTTATGGTCTTATTTCATCACTTTACAGTCAACAGAAGGGCAATAGCATACAGGAAGTTGCAGGGTTACACCCAGATTCTCCTGTTCTGAAGACATCCAAATGTCACCACATTAAATATGTTATTTCATAAGCTACCACTTGGATTCAGTGTGCACCAAATGCTATTACATTTGCCCTTCCATTTGAGCACATGGAAAGGAACAGTGACAATATTGATTCAAGACTCCATTTTCCAGGTCAATCATTTATTTACCCAACTTTATTTTAATATATACACATACACACACATATATACATATACATACATATAGATATACACACACACATATTTTATATATATACACACACACACACACACACACTTATTCTAAGGAGCTTTTCACTATGTCCTGATTACAAGCCAGTTTACAAAAATGGATCCAGTTCCCTACTTAAGGCTGATTTATACTTGTGCATCAAATGTACGCCGTAAGTACGGCATAGCCGTGTACCGTACGCTGTACTCTACGCCGAACCCTACACCGTAGCCTAACACGCACTTCTCCCAAAATGTAACTATGCGTCGCGGCGACACAGACCGAAACAACTGTGATTGGTCCACTTGGTAGCATCGCATTTCCTCCTACGCTGCAATAGCTTCCCATTGGGCGACTGAAGGGCAGGGAAGGAACTCTGGCTGCAATGCTTTCCATAAAGCTTTACAGACCTCCGAAATTATGGAGAACCCTGTGCTTGACGCCAGTTTGTAGCGAGCTGCTACAGCCTGTTGACTTCCACTTGAAGCTAAAACTCAAATAGTGATTGCCCGTCTCTGAGTATACTGTGCGTACACTGATGAGAAATAAATGGTTGGAGACGATGAACCAAATCGTCAAATCTACCTGCGGACATCCGAAAATATCTGAAGTGCATTTCCTCGTCCATGTCTCTCAGTGGCCGGACAAGCACAGAAAATTCACCCTCTTTCAGTTTCAGTCGCCATTGTTTGAAGTTTGAGTTTCTTCATATTGAGTTTTAACACGAAGAAAATCAACACAGTGACATAGAAACCTCACCGCCAACTAGCATTTTGGCGGTGAATTGCAGAGCAACGCAGACACACCAACGCACAAGTATAAATGCTCACAACGGCGTAACCCACTTGCGTAGGCTACAGCGTAAGGTAGTACGCACAAGTATAAATCAGCCTTTAGCTCATGACTATCTTTTCAGCATATTAAAAAATATCACATTTTGAAAGTATGAAAATACGTGGAAAACATTGCCTTTAAGACTGTGGCTCTAGTGAGGTGCTATTTTGGGAGTGTTATTCTCATTTCCAAAGAGCTCCAAATCTGTCACACACTCAACTCTTTCAGCAAAAAGTCTGTGCAGAGGCTGAAGTTTATAAGCACATCAGAGCTTGCAAGTATTTATGGGGACTAAAGATAACCGTGAAGTAGTCAGCTAATGCACAGGCAATGATCATTTGTTAAATATCCTCATACAAATAAATTCAGCTAAAATTGTTCCAATTTAACATCAAGGTCCATCTGATATACTCTACCAATTGATGCCGAGAGCAAATGACATACCAATTGCGGGGTCAGGGACAGGCAGAACAAGCTTGATGATCCTGACTAGCTATAAGACACTAAGCAGATCACAAATTGCTATTGAGTGAGGTGTAATCCGAATCCATTACCCAAAATGCTCTTGGTTCTATTCTTCATAATAGACCAAGCTCCTCTTTCAAAATGAAGCCAAATGTTTTTCTGTACTGTTACCTCCCAAAGAAGATGCAGCTTTGAGAATATAGTTTCATTAGTATGGACCCCCCACTTCCTCCTTGTTCCCACCTGTGACAAAACAGTTGATTCTGGTTAACTGGGACACACTGGGACCAGTACGTTTAAGAGGCTGCCCCAACTAGCTGTTTCATGGAAATAGTTTAAAAGGACAAGCTACCATTTAACTGAGTAACAATTTAAGTACTTAAATGAAATATAAAACAAATTAGAACACTACCAAGACCTCCACAGTACTACAAAACTATGTATTAGTTCCTAATAGTTATCAATGGAGGAATGCATTCAGTGTATGTTGTGTGTTCTTTTGATTGACTGTAAATGAACATCCACACAGACACCCAGTGCAGATAATGGACTGCCTTCATGCAATGCTTCATCCTCAAAATCTTAATTTTCATTGTAACATGCAAGCTGGTTGTAGTTACCTAAACATTCATCAGTTCCTAACTTGAAGTAGTAACATTGTTTCATTTTCACTCCCAGCTGTTTCAGACATCTCCAAGACCGAATGCTTGAAACTGCAGTGAGCAAAACAGTTTTGAATTGTTTAATTGCTTATTTCTTGCCAACGATCAGTGACAAAAATCACTGTTTTTTTTTAAAAACACAAACACACACAACTTGCGCTATTTAAAAACTGTTTGCTCCAAGCATGGTGTGGCGTCTAACGTCCACACAAGTGCACGTCTAACACCAGTTAGAAAAATGTTCAGCAGCAGTCGCCTGTCCCAATTAAGCGGGCATGGTGTCCCAAATAAACAAAGGGAATGTCAGCAATTTTCTCGATTCATTTTTTTCTTTCAGAGCTGCCCAATTAGCAATGGCCCAATTAACCAGAATCCTCTATGAAATGTTTAATATAACAAGAACTCACTCAAGTTCGGCTCCAAAAATACACCAATATTCAGCCACCACACCAACAACTACCTTAAGGCTGTCTGTCTTTAAGCTGGAAAGGATACAGAGAAGATTGATAAGGATGTTACTGGGTCTAGAGATCTTTGGGTTACAAGAGGAAGCTGGGACTTACTTCCTAGGAGCATAGAGGGAAAAGGGGTTTATACAGGTTTACAGGGTTATAGTCCTTAAAGAGTTCATAAGATCATGAGAGGCATAGATAAGGTGAATGGCCACAGTTTTTTTTTCCCCAGGGCAGGGGATTCTAAAATTGAAAGGCGTAGATTTAAGGTGAGAGGAAATATTTGAAAGGTATGTGTGAGACAATTTTTCCACACAGAGGGTGGAGTGTATATGGAAAGAGCTGCCAGTAGAAGCTGTAGAAGCAGGTATAAATACAACATTTAAGGTTTAGAGAGATATGATCCAAACTCAGGCCAATGGATCAAGGGCACTTTGATTAGCTTGGACTGAAGAGCCTTTTCTCTATGCTGTACAAATTTATGGCTCTATACTTGCAGCAAAATAAATTAATTGTGAAAACATAGTGGCACTTTACTGTCCATGATAGTACTTTGATTGTACTTTGATTGCAGCCGAAGTAGCTGGGATTAAAAAATCAAGGTTTGATTAAAAAATCAAACTATCAAGGATTTTGTATTGCAAAGTTCAGCTGCTGGCAAACGGCAATTTCTTACACAAGTGTGTGGCATCCATTTAGGCAGGCAGCACTAGCTCCCGATCTTCAAGTAAAATTGATTACTCTGAGGGCAGATTGGATGGCTACTTTACAAAACTCCACAGCTTAATGAGCATGGGTTTTCAGTTGCCTGTCACTTTTATTCACCATCATCGAAGGCCTACTCTACTTTCCTTCCATTAGCATCCTCTCTCTGTCACATACAGTCAGTGCCCAGTGCCACCTTATCAGGTACACCTGTGCACCTGCTCGTTAATGCAAATATCGAATCAGTCAATGATGTGGCAGCAACTCAATGCAGACATGGTCAAGAGGTTCAGTTGTTGTTCAGACCAAACATCCAAATAGGTCAGAAATTGGATCTAAGTGACTTTGACTATGGAATGATTGTTTGTGCTAGATGGGGTGATTTGAATATCTCAGAAAAACTGCTGATCTCCTGCAATGCTCACATACATTCTCTAGAGTTTACAGAGAATGGTGCGAAAACCAAAGAACATTCAGTGAGCTGCAGTCCTATGGGCAAAAAAACCTTGTTAATGAGAGAAGACAGAGGAGAATGGCCTGACTGGTTCAAGCTGACAGGAAGGTGACAGTAAATCAAATAACCATCTGTTACAACAGTGGTGCACAGAAGAGCATCTCTGAACACACAATGCATCAACTCTTGAAATGGATGGGCTACAGCAGCAGAAGACAACAAATATACGCTCAGTGGCCACTTTAGTAGATAGAGAAAGTACCTAATAATATGGCCACTGAGTGTAAATGCAAGGTATTAAACAGATAGCACAAGTAAATCATTACTTCATCTATAAGCTTATTTGGGGTTTAGGATGTGACTTAAACAGGATGTTGGGACTTTTGTTGAGAGGAAGGGAAAAGATAGAAGAGTAAGCATGACACCTCATGTTTGCACAGGACGGTGCTGTCGGAAAGGTGTTCACCACTGGAGATAGCAGAGTATAAAGTTGTATAGAGCTTTAGTGATACAACAGAGCAGGGGTTCCCAACATTTCTTATGCCATGGACTAACACCATTAAGCGAGGGGTCCATGGACCCCAGTTTGGGAAACACTTCTGTGAACAGCGTTCAGTCTTGATCCCTGAAGAATGATGCAACTGTATGCTAGATTATTTCCTGCGATGGGAACCAGTCCTGAGAAAAAATACCACTAGAGTGTTCAATTAGGGGAAATGTCGAAGAATCTGTGTATGTTGATAACATGATATTGGAGGCATTGGAAATTAAATAAGGCAGAACAATAAAAGAATGCAGAATAAAGTATTAAATTACAGAGCAAGTGCAGTGTGGAGAGACAGTAAGGTACAAGACCATGATGAGGTAGACCGTGAGGGCAGGAGTCTAATTCATTGTACAACGGTCTTATAGCAGGATAGAAGCTGTTCTTGACGCTGATGAGACGGTGAAGAGGATGATCCAGTGATTGTGTAGACTGGTAGAATGTAAGAAAAGGGAACTCCATCCTGTTTCTGGAAAAGAGTCATCACGACCCTCAACTGTGGCTGTGCCACTTCCATCACATCAGGTCCGACTCTTCCTTCTGCCGAAGAATCAGCATAGTGTGCTCCTAATCCTCATATTCCAATTAGCCCAAGACATTAGCTCTTCCTCTCTCCACAGATACTGCCAGCCTGAGTATTTCCACCATATTGACTTATTGCACGTTTACAACAAATGCAGTATTGTATGCTGGGATTACTGAAATTTGGCCATCCTTATACACAAATCACCAAGAATTTGCACAGAGATGTCCAATGAAAAAAAGAGGAATTATGCTGGCCTTCACATGGAAGTTAGAGTAAAAAAAAAACTCAGCAAGAGTCACTCACTAAGTGACATCATACCTGGAGCACTGTGCAGTTGTGGTCCTTGGAGACAACTTACAAATAGAAACCATTTTGTGGCAAAGGGTGCCAGCCCGGAGAGGAATGACCAAGTGGAACAGGCTACACTCACCAGAGTTTAGGAGAATGAAATGCAATCTCAATGTAACTGCTGACACACTGTTTTTCTTGGATGGAGAGTCTAGAAAAATGTGGCATAATGTTCAAATAAGTGGCAGACATCTATGACTGAAGATTCAGAGATCTGTCAGTCTTTGGAGATCTATGGGTGATCACTCAAGAGTGTATTCACAGCCAAAATCATTAGATTTTTGAAAATTCAAGGTACATAGAGATCCAGTGGGCAAACAGAATTGAGGGTCTTGTCAGGTGGCAAAGCAGACAGAAAGGGCCTTCTTATCTACTCTTTTTCTATTTCTTTTTCAATCTTTTTATTAAATTTCAGATTAATATACATAACAATACTAATGATACAAAGAAATCGGTATAACATTGATAATGGTTAACATATACATACATAATTCAAGTAATTGACATGAAAAAGAGTTTTATAAAGAACCCCCAAAGCTAAAAAAGAACAAAATAAAACAAAGACTGGGATGTCCTATTCCCTCGGATCTCAGCCCTTCTAGTCCGTGCTGAACCATTAGTTGTCATCAACTCTGCTCCTCTACAGATGAACAAAAGATTATTTTAAAAAAAGGGTTCTATAAAGGGACAGCTTACATTATATGAAAATGTTGAATAAATGGTCCCCAGGTTCCTTCGAATTTAACTGAAGAATCAACCATACCACTCCTAATTTTTTCCAGGTTTAAACATAATAGTTTGAGAAAACCACTGAAAAGTAGGAGGAGGATCAGAATCTTTCCATTTAAGTAAGATGGATCTTTTAGCTTTTAGTGTAACAAATGCAATCAAACGACCAGCTGAAAAGGGTAAATGACCAACATCTGTCACGGGTAATCCAAAAATTGCAGTAATAGGGTGAGGTTTTAAATTAATACGCAAAACTGTTGAAATAATATCAAAAATATCTTTCCAGTATTTATCTAAAAGTGGGCAAGACCAAAACACATGTGTCAGAGAGGCCACCTCAGAGTTACATCTGTCACACACAGGATTTATATGTCGGTAAAATCAAGCTAATTTATCCTTAGATATATGAGCCCTATGGACTATTTTAAATTGTATCAGTGTATGTCTAGCACACACTGAGGAAGTATTAACTAGTTGAAGAATTTTCTCCCGTTTCTCTATAGGTAAAAACACCTGAAGTTCTCTTTCCCATTCATTTTTTATTTTATCAGATGTACCTAGATGTATTTTCATAATTAAATCATACAAAACTGCTATTAAACGCTTCTGATAGGGATTTAAACCTAAAATTTTTTCTGTTAGATTAGTTGGATGAAATATTGGAAAATTAGGTAAAATAACATTCAGAAAACTTCTAATTTGCAGATATCTGAAAAAATGTGAACTAGGCAACTTATATTTATTAGATAATTGTCCAAACAACATGAAACAATTATCCATGGATAGATCACGAAAGCATGCTATTCCCCTCGTTTTCCACAAGGAAAAAGCTTGATCAGTTCTAGAAAGTTGAAAGAAAAAATTAGATATAATAGGACTAGATAAAACAAATTCATTCAATCCAAAAGATTTGCAAAATTGAAACCATTTTGAATTGAAACCATATTGTATGTTTAATTATTGGATTAATTATTTGTTTATTCAGTTTGGTTAATGCAAAGGGAAGCAAAGCTCCTAAAATAGAAGTTAATGAGAACCCCTGCACAGACTCAGCTTTTTCTATTAAATATGCAAGTTCCAATTTATAGACAATTACCATTTGAACTAATTACTGATTATTTTACTTACTTAGGTGTCAAAATTACTAAAAAAAAATAAAGATCTATTTAAGGTTAACAATTTACCTTTAACTGACCATATTAAACAATTGTTTATTAAATGGTCTCCACTGTCCTCATCATTGATTGGTCGAATTAATGTTATTAAAATGACCGTTTTACCTAAATTTCTGTATTTATTTCAAATGGGACCAATTTTTATCTCTAAATCCTTTTTTTGATAATATTGATTCTAAAATTTCTTCATATATATGGCAGAATAAAAATCCTAGATTAAGTAAGAAATATCTACAGAAATCAAAAAAGGATGGTGGTTTAGCATTGCCGAATTTTAGATTTTATTATTGGGCAATTAATATCCGATATTTAATTTTTTGGACGCAAGATTGGGATGAAATTCATTGTCCACAATGGGTGAACCTGGAGGGTGAGTCTTTTTCTATTTCTTATGCTCTTCTTTAAAAAAAAAATTCAGTAATATCACAATTACTTACTACCTTTAGACAGGCCTAAATGCAGACATCCCACCTCTCCCGGAAGTTCCGGGAGTCTCCCGCATATTAATAGTGGCTCCCTGATGCCCGCAAATTATATACAATATCACGGAAATCAATTTTTTTGAGAGCGAGCGAGAGAAAGCAAGCGAGAGAGAAAGCAAGTGAGAGCGCGCGAGCGACGAGAGACAGTGCGAGCAAGAGCGCACCATGGCAGAGTGTTCCAAAAAAAATATAAAACGTACATCACCCCTGCCTAATAGGGGTCAAAATAATGACAGTTTTGCTTGCTGCACTGTTTGCAACAGTGACTTTTCTATTGCCCATGGTGGGTTAAGACTGTAAAAGACGTGTTGAGGTGAGTTTAACAGGTGTCATTCGTTCATTAGCAAAGCTAACGTTATTTAAACTAGCTGGCCAGCTGCTAAGGAGCTACCCTATTGCAGACATCCCACCTCTCCTGGAAGTCTCCCGCAAATTGATGGTACTACCTCCCTGAAATGAGTTTTTGCAGGGTGGGATGTCTGTAAATGGCACCTTACAAGCAGCAGCCAAGAGCTATCAGAGTTTTTAATACTGTTCTCTGCAACAGTGCATAAAGCAAATTAAAAATGGAAGCTTTCTAAGAGCCACACATACACCATGGACCAGTTAACTTATTTTGCGCTGTACGATTCCAACATTGGATTTAGTCCCTCGTCAGCAACAATACAGCCGCACTCATAACTAAAACAAAATCTTGTTAGTTAATAGTCAGTTACAAAGTTAGGAGGCTCAACACATCACTCTGAAAATAAAGATAATTAGCAAATTGTTATTAAATGAAGATGGTACAATGAATAACTTTTTTGAAATTAATCCCATTTTAATCTGGGGTCAAACAGGTCATGAAGATACAGATGAAAGAATATGTCCCATTAAAATAAGTACTAAAGAGTCGCTTGGTGGCTGTTTGAGCCTCTGTTCTAGATTAATTTCAGTGAGCCTACAGAGATCACTTGTATCAAAAAAAACAAACTAAATATCGCTGCTCAAATAGAATTTGGATTTCTATTTCACTCTTTTGCTTTCCCCTTGATCTTTTGTCTTGCTTTAACATTTCTCTCACTTTTTTTTCATCTGCCTATCCATATTTTATGGTTTTCCCATTTAAAACTGCCCAATGACTAGATTTAATGACTTAAATTGCTCCATCTTTCATAGCACGGCTGTCAACGGTCTGGATAGGAACACATCTCTCCCAAGTGCACCCCAAAACTATAATTGCACAGGATATACCCATGATAAGATGTCTCATCTACAAACTATGACAACACATAATCCCTGTGCAAAGAAAGGGAGGTAGCAGCCATTACATTCATAAAAGGAGCAGAGGTTTAGGTGTAAGTGGCCAGGGCTGGAGTGGAGAAATGAAGGGGAAAAGTACATGGAATGTTGGTTAAACTGAAGAAATAGAACAAGAAAGGTGAAAGAAAGTTGGGTGACATTAAGAGAAAGATGATGGATGACAGTAAAGTAGAAGAGAGGGAGCCTGAAGTTGGCGATGAGACACAGAATAAATAGCAGCATAGCAATACAAAGAACATAGAACATTAAGGGAGAATTGGGTGACACTGGAAGAGCTCCCACACTAATTGTTGACATCAAAGTTCAAAGTAAATTTATTTTCAAAGTACAAATGTCACTATAAGCAACCCTGGAATTCACGTTGTTGCAGGTATTCACAGTAAATACAAAGAAACACAATAGAATCAATGAAAGACCTCACATAACAAGACAACAAACTGTGCAAATACAAACAGAAGGGAAAATAATAATAACTAAATAAATAAATAATAAATACTGAGAACATGAGATGAAGGCTCCTTGAAAGTGAGTTCACAGGTTATGGGAACAGATCAATGATGGAGTGAGTGAAGTTAGCCCCTCTGGTTCAACAGCCTGTTTGTTGAGGAATAATAACTGTTCCTGAACCTGGTGATTTGAGTCCTGAAGCTCCGGTACCTCCTTCCTGATGGCTGAAGCGAGAAGCAAGTATGGCCTAGATGGTGGGGGACCTTGATGACAGATGCTGCTTTCTTGCAATAACATTCCATATAGATGTACTCAATAGTGGAAAGCGATTTAACCATGATGGACTGGGCTGCATCAACTATTTTCTGTAAGCTTTTCTGTTCAAGGACATTGGTGTTTACAACCAGGCCTTGATGCAACCAGTAAATATATTCTCCACCGTACATCTACGGAAGTTTGTCAAACCATTCAGCCTGCTGCCATCAGAAAGGCACTGAACTGTTCCCCACAACCTATGGACTTACTTTCAGGGACTCTTCATCTCATGTTCTTGATATTTATTGGTTATATATTTATTTATTCACTTATTAGTATTTCTTTGTTTCTTTCTTCTTGTATTTATGTAGCCCCCGTGGGGTAGATATTACTGGAACTATATAACTAATAGAGGATAAAATATAAATGGAAAATAAAAGGTGCCACACTTATCAAAGTTCAATCTCTTCGTGCACAAACAGTTGGAGCTCTGGACCCTTCTTCTTCACCCTGCGACCCCTCCGACCGCCTCGACCGGCTGCCTGGGACCAACAACGGTGGTCGACCAGATGCATCACACGAGTCCGTCTCCGTCTCCCCTCCTCGCCGAACATCCCGCTCAGGGTCCGACCCCATTAGTGGACTCACAGCACCTGGTTCATTCTCTGTCTCTTTCTCTCCCGCCTTCTCCCCCAAAACCCCGCGCACACAGCATCTTCAAATACACCAAAAACATAACAACTATCCCAATTGGTTCATTCGTCCTCCTATCAATAGATAATACAAAACAAACTGCTAGCGGGAAGGACTTTCTCAGCGTTTAACATAACAAAGAAGCATTCCCAAGTATAACATAACAAAGAAGCCATTTTAATGAGCCTACACAGTAACATAAGAGACGAAACCCCCTTACACTCACACAATTTTTTTGCAAATCTGTTGTTTGTCCGTCCTATTGGGTGCAGTCTTTCATTGATTCTATTGTATTTACTGCGATTGCCACAAGAAAATGAATCTCAGGGTTGCATATCGTGACATTTCTGTACTTTGACAATAGATTTACTTCAAACATGCACAACCTTCACAAACTTCTAAAAAAAGTAGCGGTGCTGCTGTGCTTTCTTTGTAATATCCCTTAGGGACAGAGGGCAGACAGTCTCAAATGGGAACACCAAGGAATTTAAAGTTGCTGACCCACTCCACCTCTGATCCCTTATTGAGGACTGGCTCATGAACCTCTGGTTTCCTAATCATGTAGTTAAAAAATCAGCTCCTTGGTTTTACTGACATTAAGTGAGAGGTCATTGCTATGGCACCACTCAGTCAGATTTTAATCTCCCTCATATGCTGAGTCGTCAAACAACAGTGCTGTCGTCAGCAAACTTAAATATGGCATTGGAGCTGTGCTTAGCCTCACAGTCTTAACTGTAAAGCGAGTAGAGCAGGGGGCAAAGCACAGAGTCTTGTTTATGGAGCCAAGCATCTTATTTACGTGGTTTCAAAATGGCAGATAGTTAAGTCAGGAAAAGGAAGCAAGATTAGGACAATGCCTCAGAACTTCAGAACCTGGAAATAACTTCACTTGTTCTCTAAGCTGATTGGAATGAGGCTTTACAGGAAACACCTGCAGGCATCAATGCCTGAACGAGGGTAAATCCAAAATGAAACATTATCTTTCACTCGAGGGAAAAATCGTTAATGACCTCTGAGCCCTTTTAAGTTGGATAGCATGGAATATTTTGAAGCAGCTCAAGAGTCTTATTTGGACATTGCAACAGAGGTATCTGATCTCGAATTGTTTCCTGGGAATAACAGTGCAGCAAATCGTGCCCTGGTATCTCACCATGAACTCATTCCTAGGAAGGCGTCAGCACTAAATAGAAGTACACATTGCTGACAACACAATGTGCATCACTGTTAAGCTGCCATACTGAGAATCTGGTGCAAATCCAACAAGGAATTCTCTTCCACAGCTCAAGTGCAGAGAAGCTGCCAACGAAAGATAGCATTCAATGAGATCAGAAGAACAGTACCACCTCTCAGGCTGTACCCTAGCCAGATGGGTGAGTGTAGGCCACTACTGAGGAACCCTACCCCTGCTCCACATGTTGACTGGTTCCTCAGCTACATGTGTTGGAGATGATGGCTGTCTCTCCGTGTGGTCATGTAACTTCCCATGGCATGGAAACCTTTCTATGGCAAGTTCAAGTGAGAGGAGAAAACACATCTCACAAAATGCGGATAGATTATAGGATCCAGGCAGTTTATGAACACTAGTTGTAAGACACTGCACAGTCCACAATCACCAGCCAGGGTGCAGTCCTGAGTCCCCATCTCAGCGCCCAGTGACCACATCACTCAACACAGCCTATCAAACACCATCTCTCACAGAGAGCCTCTCTACCAACTGAGGGGATTCACTACCCGCAAGGCAGGAAGCAGCTGAGAGGATGCCGCCTTCTTTCAAGAAGCAGATTACACTACATAACTCGAGTGTGTAGCAAGTCAGCCCACTGTAGGACCGGGCTAAATAGAGAAGCAATTGTTTCATTTTAATGAAAACAACATACACTGGGAGTGGGAGGGATATTAACATTACTTGTTAAACCAACTTAACATTTCCAGCTAACTTCTTAAATGCTGTAATTGTTACTTTCACTAATGTTTGATGGGTGAGTGTAAAAAACCGAAGGCGTTGCTTCCTCTTTAAAACAAGACTGCAGAATCACTGTCAATTTCTGGAACCATTCAAAAGTGTCTAAGGGTAGGATGTGCCAATGATCTGTTGTGCAGAGTCCATTGCTCTGTGGCTTCTTAAAACATTCCTGTGCATTTCAACTGCTGTACCAGACCATGATGCACCCAACACACAAAATGCTGCAGGAACTCAGCAGGCTAGGCAGCATCTATGGAAAAAGGGTACAGTCAACTTTTTGGGCTAAGACCCTTCATCAGGGGGAAGAGTCTCAGCCTGAAACGTCGACTGTTTACTCTTTTCCATAGACGCTGCCTGGCCTGCTGAGTTCCTTCAGCATTTTGTGTGTGTTGCTTGGATTTGGACCTGGATTTCCAGCATCTGCAGATTTTCTCATCCATGATGCAACCAGTCAGGATTCATTCAACACTACACATGTAGATGTCTGTTAGTGTTCGATGACAACCTGGACCTCCTTAACCTTTTAAGAAAGGAAATGCACTAGCATGCTTTCCCTCGACATTCCCCTTATGTCCAGTGCTAGGGTCAGGTCATCAATATGTTAACACTCAGGAACTTAAAGCTTCTGACTCTATCCACTGCTGACCCCTAATGCAGACTGGCACATGTACACCTTCCTTCTCCTTCCTGAAGTCAACAGTCAGCTCTTTAGATTTGCTGACATTGAGCAAGAACTTGTTTTTGCAACACCACTCAACCAGGCGACCCATCTCGCTGCAGTAAACAAACTCATCGCCACCTATGAAAAGAAAAATATCTACGGTGCTTAAGGCTTTTGCATGATTTATGTACCACAGTAGTGTCATCAGTGAATCTGAAGATAGCACTGGAGCTGTGCTTAGCCACACAGTCACTTGTGTGTGGAGAGAGTAGTGCAAATGGATGAGCACACAGCCTTGAGATGCGCTTATGTTGATAGTCAGCAGGAAGGTAGGGTTATCCAAAACTCTAGCTTCCTATATTCTAACTTTTACTATTCTTCCACCACCTGTTCTCCAACCTTTATAGGCTTCCTAGGTAAAAAATGCTTCAATTTTAAAGTCTGTTGTTACCCACCTCTCCAATCACTGCAGGCCCATTCACTTAAGAAATATCTGCATTTCTTCAATTAGTTTTGGTCATTCCAGATTTAACTACCCTTGCCACTGTCTTGGATAGTAATTTAAACCTGCCTTAACAGTTATTTCCTTAAGTTTCTCCAAATTTCCCAAATAGTCACTGTTGCAAGATAAATTAATGAAAAATAATTTTCTTTGAATAATCAGGCAGCTACAAAACTAGCTTTGGTTCTTTTGACTTTATAGTTTCATCTCCGTTATTCCTTCATGCTAACTGATTACATACTACCAAGGCACAGAGAGCAGACAGCAGACAGGCCATCTTCTGTTTGTTACTAATGGAAATGTCAGTTGGAAATTACACTTTGGTCTTAAAGGTTCATAATTATATAAACCAGCCAATGGACACTTCGATGAATTCAAGTATTGGTACCAATTCCAATACTGCAACAGATTTAATTAGGGCAGATGAGAATGCAATTGCTAATTTATAAGCACATTACCCATTGTCAGTGTACTTTGCCAACTGGAATAAATCAAACAAAAGTTTCATTTCCAATTGATTCAATAACCATTTGCAATGTGTACAGCAAATCTTCAGCTTCCATAGGCAACCTCTCCATGGAGTCAAGTGCTGCCCTAAAATCAGTCGCAGAGGCTGAGCACTGCACTGATGTCAGTGGATTTTCTTGGCGCTGTCCCAGTGTTGGTCTGGGTTGCCCCCGAGTATGAGCTTTCATATGCTAGTTAATCAAATAGATAAGTAATTAACATAAACTTATTACCCTAAATGGAGAGAAAATACAAAAAAAATTGAGGTGCAAAGGGACTTGGGAGTCCTTGTGCAGGATTCCCTAAAGGTTAACTTGCACGTTGAGTCAGTGGTGAGGAAGGCAAATGCAATGTTAGCATTCATTGCAAGAGGACTAGAATATAAAAGCAAGGATGCTGAGACTTTAAAAAGCACTGGTGAGGCCTCATTTGGGAGTATTGTGAGCTGTTTTGGGCCCCTTATCTTAGAAAGGATGTGCTGAAACTGGAGTGGGTTCAAAGAAGGGTCACAAAACTGACTCCAGGATTGAATGGCTTGTCATATGAAGAGTGTTTGATGGCTCTGAGCCTGTATTCACTGGAATTCAGAAGGAAGAGAGGTGACTTCATGGAAATCTTTCGAATGGTAAAAGGTCTTGCTAAAGTGGATGTGGAGAGCATGTTTCCTATGGAGGGAGAGTCTAAGACCAGAATAGAGGGGCGACCTTTTAGAACAGAGATGAGGAAGAATTTCTTTAGTCAAGGAGTGGTAAATCTGTGGAATTCTTTGCAACAGACAGCTGTGAAAGCTAAGCCTTTATGCAAATTTAAAGCAGAGTTTGACAGATTCTTGACTGGTCAGGGCATGAAGGGATACAGAGAGATGGCAAGAGATTGGGGCTGAGAGGAAAATTGGATCAACAATGATAAAATAGTGGAGCAGACATGATGGGCCAAATGGCCTAATTCTGCTCCTATATCTTGTGGTCTTAAGGTCTTAAGAATATTACATTATTATTATATATACTGTCTTTTTGCATGTATGCAAGAAGAGTTGTCATGGTGTTTTGAGTTTCTGTGCATGTCCCTCATAGAACTTGTTACTGTATATTAATTTGTAGGATTTTTTAAAAATTCATTGATGGTATTTAACAATTGCTGTAAATGAACTGTATACAGTATTTTACCATAGATACTTCACCTTTTGGTAAAAGAGGGGAAGGAAAGAAAATGACCGAAAATTTCTTATTTTGCACCTTATTTCAATATTATTTCTCATGAGCTTATTCAATGTAATTTAGCAAATGACAATTTTCCCATATTAAGAAGAAATGATGAATCAACAGGTTATCTAAAAATCAAGTAACTAAGTGGTAAAAGATGGAATATTGGAGCTATTACTAGATATTTAAAAGCTTTTATTGACATGGACACAAGCCCCAGATGATACACCCGAGAGAGTCTCGCCACTACTATGCTCTCCATCAGCAGAGACAAGACCCGGCTGAGCTGCTGCTCTTTAATCAGTCTCTCAGGACAGAGGATTAGATTAAAGATAAAGAAGAACTTCATTTGTTACACATACTTTGAAACATACAGTGAAATGTGTTGTTTGTGTCAACGGCCAACAGAGTCCAAGGATTATGCTGGCGACAACTCGTAAGTGTTGCCACGCTTCACATGCCCACAAAACATGAACCATAACCCGAATGCCTTTGGAATGTGGGAGGAAACAGGAGCACCCAGAGAAAACCTATGTCACCGGGAAGACATCATCACTCCAATTCTGTGGTGTGATAGATGCCTAGACAGAAATTCTTTAACATAGGCTGGGGAGTGCACTCCAGCTACCACACAGTCGTAACAGAGCAAAATTTTACTTCATGGTAATGAGACCCAAGGTCATTTTACACCAGGTTCTGCTGTACAGATGTCACACAACCACAAATGCAAGTATATTGTGACCACACACACAAATAGAGAGACATACAGTTCCACCCCCCACACCCTTCTCCTTAGCCGCACTTCCTTCAAAACCCCACTCACCCCACCCTCATCCATTCCCATCTTTATTCTTTCATAAGCCTCCCTATCCACTTCTTCCATTTAGGTCCATTCTCAATTCCCTGCCCAACCATTCCTTTCCCTCTCAATTCCTATTCCCCACTGTGATGGATCACTCTCTCCCACTGGCTGGTATTTCCCACTTGCTATTCCCTCTCCTTGACCAGCCGAGTACACGAATACAAATACAAAACAAATTATATTACTTTCATCAGAAAGAACTGGAAGCTCACAAACATTTTTAAATAGGACATTACTATTCACTTTTTAAAAAAATAAAACCATAGGTAAACTTTTACTCAGATTTAAGTACATCTATCTTTAATTAAACAAGCAGATTGGTTTCAATGTACACAAAACAAATAACAACTACTACACAAAAGACTTAACTCAAAGACAGATTTCTGTTTTCTTTAAGCCCTGTAACAATCCTGCTTCACAAATTAGACCAAAGTCTGCTATTCAGATTACAAAAGTAAAAATGTCATAAGCTTCACCAAAAAAAAAAATATATTTTACCTCAGGATCATCATCATCAAAATCATGGTAACTGGAATGATCTGGGTTGTTCAATTTATCAAGCAATTCAATAGCAAGAGTACGACTCAAAGACTGTGTCACAAATGGATGCTGAAACACAATTAAAAAGCAGAATGTAAGGCCATTATTAAAACGTTAGTACACACAGACTAACAAAACAAAGCATAATAAACTTGCCTGCAATAGTTTCTCAGCAGTTGGTCTTTTCTTTGGATTTTTTGTAAGTGCCAGCTTTACAAACTGATGGAAGTTAGTAGACCTGAAACAGCAACATTCTGTAATGAACCAACTTGGAAACAGTAGACTTGTAAAAAGAATGACAATGTCTAAATGCTCCCTACCATTTTATCTTGTCCTTCAACTTTGGGGGCTGGAAGTTGCTTTTTGTCATCAAAAACAAAGCCCTAAAAATTAACCAGAAAGTCATATGTTATAACAATGAAAACCCATCATTTCTCAACTAGGAGAGGTTAAATATGTAGTTTCTTTGCTTCAAATGGTGGAGTTGGGGTGGGGAATGGGGGAGATAAAGGAGCCAAGCTACCCTCATTTTCAATGTGGTACTGAGGAAACACTGCTGTCATATAGACTTTCAAAACTTTCATTTCAAAGGATAACAGAAAGTATTATCTGGAAGAGTAAAAGGGTTTAAGAATCCACAATTTAGGAGGAGATATTTGTTCACTTAATTCCATGTCAATAATGCCACAGCATTTCTGCAGAAGGCACTTATCCGTAAGTGAGGTAAATCCAAAATAAACTGGCCAAAGGGTTTTGGCTTGCCTTAATATCTGCAACAGAGGGATACAATTTAATTTTCTGCTTTCATTCCAACACAAAACAACCACAGCTTGAATAGCCAGAGATGAAAATATGGAAATGCAAGGACTATGCAGGAGCATCATTATCTTCAGCCAGTGCAAAACTGAGCTGACTCCCCAAAGGTGGCTAACTATTGTGGGCAACCAGCAGGAAATATGTTTACCAAATCTTTAAAGGGTAGTGGGAATAATTAAAGCCACAGAGCAACTTTGTAGCAGATTCATGCAGCAGCTGTAGAATTTTTCCTAAAAAATTCCTTTGCAACAGTAACATTAAAATGTAAATAGCCTGATAGCTACTTCATACCCATGAGGAATGAGGTAATATGGGTCAAAGACAAAACAGATATGTTGTACTTGATTCAGATTCATCAAAATACCAAAAAGTCAATTCTTGATCATATAACACTAAGCTGGTGCTCACACATCTCAAACTGATCAGTGTCTGTATTCTCCAGACTCGAGGGGTATCCACAGGCACCCGTATGGGCCTCAGCCATGGCTGCCTTTTCGCTGGCTACATAGAACAGTCCATGTTCTGAGCCTTCCCCAGTAATGCTCCCAACTCTTCTTCCGCTACATTGACAACTGCATTGGTGCTACTCCTTCACCCATGCTGAGCTTGTCAATTTCATCAATTTTTGCCTCCAACTTCCACCCTGCCCTTAAATGCATTTGGTCCATTTCTGACGGCTCCCTCCCCTTCCTCGATCTGTTTCATCTCTGGAGACAAACTGTTGACAGACATCTTTTATAAACCTACCAAATCCTTCAGTTATCTTCACTATATCTCTTCCCACCCTACCTCCTGTAATGCTATTCCCTTTTCTCAGTTCCTTCGCCTCAGCCATAACTGTTCGCAGGACAAGGCTTTCCTTTCCAGGACAACTGTCCTTCTCCTTCAACGAACGGGGTTTCTTCCACCACCACTGAGGCTGTCATCATCTGCATCTCCTCCATTTCTGAATGTTGGCACTCACCCCATCTTCCCACTGCCTAAACAGTGATAGTTCTTGTCCTCACCTACCACCCCATCAGGCTCCACATACAACACACCATTCTCCACAGTTTCCGCCATCTCCAAAGGGATCCTACCACCAAACATATCTTTACCTCTCCCCACTCTCCACTTTCCAGAAGGATTGCCCTCTCTGTGATTCCCCTGTCCATTCATCCCTACCCACTAATCTCCCTCCTGGCACTTATCTCTGCAAGCAGCTAAAGTGCTATACCTGCCCATTCACCTCCTCCCTCACTTCCATTCAGGACCCCAAACAGTCCTTCCAGGTGAGGCAACACTTCACCTGTCAATCTGTTGGGGTCATCTACTGTGTCCGGTGCTCCCAAAACAGCCTCCTCAACATTGTTTAGACCCGTTGTACTTTGTCCAATACCTCCACTCCATCTGCCAAAAGAAGAATTTTCCAATGGCCAAACATTTTAATTCCAATTTCCATTCCCGTTAGGACATGTTGGTCCATGTCCTCCACTTGCGCCATGATGAGGGTGGAGGAGCAACACCTTATATTGTCTGGGTAGCCTCCAACCTGATGACATGAATATCAATTTCTCCTTCCAGTTCTCCTTCCCCTCCCCACTTCTTCTATTCCTCCTCTGGCCTCTTACCTCTTCTCATCTGCCTATTACCTTGCCCTGGGTCCCCCCTTCCCTTTTCTCCTACGGTCCACTCTCCTCTCCCATCAGGTTCCTTCCTCTCCAGCCCTTATCCTTTCCTACTCACCTGGCTTCACCTATCATCTTCTAACTATCCTCCCTCCCCTCCCTCCATCCTTTCATTCTGTCATCTTCATCCTTCTTTTCCTGTCCCGAAGAAAGGTTTCATCCCGAAACATCAACTGTCCATTCATTTCCACAGATGTTGCCTGACTTGCTGAGCTCCTCCAGCATTTCATGTGTTGCTTTGGATTTCCAACATTCTAGATCTAGTCCCTTTCTCCTTCCTCTCTAGAACTCAGATCTCCGATCCTATCTTTCATCCCAACAACTTCCAGATCCAATGGATCAGATGAGCATTCCCTACACTCCCAACATACAGTAATGTCACCAGCAAACACATTATTCTTCACCTCTCAGCATTCTGAACAGATTATTCACACCAGGGCTTCCCCAACCGTCTTACCAAGGCATTTCCCTGTACAGCCCTTTAAAAGCTAAAGCATGTGCTGTAACTGCCTTTTAAACTTTCCGCAACCTAGGAAAACCTCAAAAGTACCAAATACTGATGTACTTGAAACTTCACGCTTAGTGCCCTGCATTCAGTACTAACAACATGGTCTTCTCAACAAGCAAACACACCTTGAGTGACTGCGATGTAAGGCACCTCCATTTAGTCTGCAAACACAACCAAGCCATGCCAATCTGTTATTTTTTCCCCTTTCCATTCCACTCTCACTCTTGCCCTTGTTTCCATTGCATTACATCCTGATTTGAAAGGACCAAAGCCCATGAATGGAAAAGTCTACAAAAAGTAGTGGATGCAGCCCAGTCCACCACAGGCAAAACCCTCCCCCATCAAAGCACAGTTACAAAAAGTGCTGCTACAGGAATGCAGAATCCATCATTAAGGACCTCCAACATCTATCCATGCTTTATTCTCACTAATACCATCGGGCAGGAGGTACAGCAGCCTTAAGTCCCACACCCGCAGGTGCAAGGACAGTTATCAACAGTGTGGATAACTTCACTCACCTCAACACTGAGCTGATTACACAAACAACAGACTCACTTTCAAGGACACAAAAACTCAGTATTATTAATTTACTTGTTTATTATTTGCACGATTTGTCTTATTTTACGTATTGGTTGTTTATAAGCCTTTGTTATTTATAGTTTTTTTTATTAATTCTATTGTATCTCTCTATTTTCCTGTAAATGCCAGCACGAAAATGAACCTCAGGGTAGTACACAGTGACATAATTGATAATAAATTTATTTTGAACTTTGTTCTTTTGCCCTGCACTGTCAGCCAGCTACTTTGCTCAAATAGTTAAATGTAAACTCAAGGAACGCTTTCTTCCCACCACAATATCAAGTTAATTTCGCACAGTGAATCCTTTCAGCATCGTAGTTTTGTTTCAGATTTCCTTATGTGATTTCAGTTGAGGATTCTGTTTCATCAATTAGGCCTCTTAATTTGTTTCTTTCTCTGTCCCGTTAACACCTTTATTTACCCTTGTTTTCTCAGCTCTTTTGTCATTTAATTTCTTCTGCCTTCCAACCCATTACAGTATCTGATTTGAAAACCAACTATTTGTAAATCCCAGTGGTTTAGCATCTATCTCACCAGGTGGTATTAGCACACTCCTTTAACACTCACTGGACCCTGGTTTGAAGGCTTTCTTTCATCTTAGCTGGTTCACTGGTACACTTATAACAATACTGTATAACATCTAAAAGAAACATTTAAAAATTGTGTTGTGGCATTAATAGAAATAACATCCAACACGAGTAAGTCCAAGAACAAGAATAAAAGTCCTGAAAATCTGCCTCACTGGTACAAGAGTCCCAATTGTAATCAGAGTTTTATTGTAAATAAATACTAGTCTAGGTTGATCTCCTCCCATCTCTGAGCTTCTTAAAATGCTTCTAAAGGAGAGCCATCCGCAGTACCACCGATGCGACAGAGGGCCTCAAGGTGGCTGTGGCTCAAAAGAGGGGAGCCATGGAGTCATAAGTAGCTAGCCATCTGGACACAAGCTGGGGTCTGATCAGCCCCGGCTGGGTCACCTGGAGGAGGTTGTACGATGTTGAAAGACCCGAAACACCCGATGATTCCAGGAACATCACTGAAGATGTGTCCAGAAGCATCAATAGATGTATGTACACAGCTAAATTCATTCAGTTCTTAAAGAAAACCACTGACTTGGGACATTAACTGTTTGTCTACCAATACTGCTTGATCCATTTCTAGCATACCGTCATTAATATTTTTAAAAAGACCACAAGTCAACAAGTCACTAAATTATTATTTCCAAAAAAAATTCTAATTTAGAAAGAAAATTCACAAGGCGGCTAAATATTGAGAGTCCTGTGTTTAAATTCAACATTGTCACCAAATTATATATTCTTTCTGCTGATGAAACAGAGGGTTTCATTCTTCATTTTAACAGGATTTTAAATTTCCAAAAATCACATGAAAATGGACTAATAAAATTATTGGCAGAAACAGAATTGGTGCATTTGTCTGTTTCCCTGTAAAGAACACTGGAATCTTATCACAGGATACTGTCACACAAGTTAATGCAATGGTCAGTTTTCTGCAAAGAAGCACTTTCCTTCCATAAATAAACTAAATTTTAGACATTTTGATCAGAAAATAATCTCTGTTAGACATACCTTGACATATGACCAATAATGCATGAAATGTCACTTATTTTCAGGAATACTATAGCCTTACTAGAGCATTACCAGTTAAGTAGCTACACAACATCTATTTAAGAGGGTCAATAATAGCTCTGTTCCAATCACATCATAGGCAAAGAACAAAACTTGCACCTGCTTTGCTGCAGAGATGCTTGTTAAAATTACGCTTTCAGAATCTATGACTTCTCAAACCAAATTACCAATAAAAGTTACTGAGAATATTTTACCAGTGTGAAGATAGGGTTGAAAATCCACAAGGCAACAGTTCTCACCTCATTGGATGCAGGTCAAACATTGGTGGCTGAAGTTCAGCGAGCTCAATCCCAGTTATACCAACCGCCCAGATATCACACAACTGGTTATATCCACCTTTCCTCTCCACTGCTGCAACTTCTGGGGCCATCCTGCAGTACAAAGTTCACACACAGTTGTTTAGTACATTTCCACAAAAATTTAAATTAAGCAGCAATCAAGATCAATATTTCATAACCAGATGCAATTTCACTTTCTATTGGATATTTGCCATAGAAAATGTTTCATTAAGTTATCTCCAAGCAAATACTACAGTGGTGAGTTACAAGATCAATTCCACACTTTTTGGTAATGGTGTATAGCTTAGCGAACAATAATGTTATTTTATGTATCACAAATCCATTTCAATTAGCATTAATGGAGATGTAATCGTAATGTTAGTTCCAATCAACAATGACTCATTCTGCCCTTCTGAAAAGCCATAGAGACATTTTCACCCAGAATGAATCAGACCCTTGGGCAAAAGAACAGTATTTTTTTTCTGCACAGCTACACAATTTCCTGGCATAGACTTTGCCTAAGATTGAGAAAGAACCAAATGTCACTGGCATTGCTGGATACATTTCAGAGAAACAGGCATTAAATCTGCAGACAACATGTTCATTGACAAGCATAAAAGGCTCCTTTTCATCAACTACAGCTCTGTCTTTAATACCATCATTCCAAATAAACTGATTCCTAAGCTCCGGAACCTGAGCCTTAGCACTCAGATCTGCAGCTGGATCTTCAACTTCCTCACAGACAGGACCCAGGCTGTAAAAATAGGGGACAAGCTCTCCTCTACAATCACTCTGAGCACTGGTGCCCCACAAGGCTGTGGACTCAGCCCCTTACTGTACTCACTGTACACCCATGATTGTGTAGCCAAGTTTCCATCAAACTCAATATATAAGTTCGCTGATGACACAACAATTGTAGGCTGTATCTCGGGGAATGATGAGTTTGAGTACAGAGAGGAAATTAAGAACCTGGTGGCATGGTGTGAAGACAATAACCTATCCCTCAACGTCAGCAAAACGAAGGAATTGGTTGTTGACTTCAGAAGGAGTAGCGGACCGCATGACCTAGTTCACATTGGTGGTGCGCAAGTGGAACAGGTCAAAAGCTTTAAGTTCCTCAGGGTCAATATCACAAATGACCTGACTTGGTCCAACCAAGCAGAGTTCACTGCCAAGAAGGCCCAACAGCGCCTTTACTTCCTGAGAAAACTAAAGAAATTTGGCCTGTCCCCTAAAATCCTCACTAATTTTTATAGATGCACCGTAGAAAGCATTCTTCTAGGGTGCATCACAACCTGGTATGGAAGTTGTCCTGTCCAAGACCGGAAGAAGCTGCAGAAGACCGTGAACATGGCGCGCAACATCACACAAACCAATCTTCCGTCCGTGGACTCACTTTACACCGCACGCTGTCGGAGCAGTGCTGCCAGGATAATCAATGACACGACCCACCCAGCCAACACACTTTCCATCCCTCTTCCCTCCAGGAGAAGGCTCAGGAGCTTGAAACTCGTATGGCCAAATTTGGGAACAGCTTCTTTCCAACTGTGATAAGACTGCTGAACGGATCCTAACCCGGATCTGGGCCATACCCTCCAAATATCCGGACCTGCGTCTCGGTTTTTTTGACTACTTTACTTTCCATTTTTCTATTTTCTATTTATGATTTACAATTTCAATTTTTAATATTTACTAATTTTTACTATTTTTAATATTTAAAATATTTAATATTTGTAATCCAGGGAGCAGGAATTGCAGAAATCAAATATCGCTGTGATGATTGTACGTTCTAGTATCAATTGTTTGGCAACAAGTATACAGTATAAAGTATAAAATATACAACTACATCATCAGCCTTTAATTAAAGTAGACATGATGAATATCAATAAGTATTACCTCAAAAAGATAACTAACAGTCCTCCTTTAGACAATAGAACTCATGTGAACATCTAATAAAAGCAAACCCTACAATATTTCCTTCCATTTTGGGTATATATATATATTTGGCAGACATACTGAAGTATGAAGTATATGAAGTTAGGATGGTTAGTCATGGAGAGGTTTTCACAGTGCTTCCTATATAGCACCATACTTCAAGGTGATTCAAGAGAAATCGAGATTGTGTGAAGGTACAGCATAAAAGTCACCCTTGTATGGTCTTATCATAATGTATAAAGGCCCAAGTGGTTACTTATATTGATAAGCTGAATCAGTCCCCTAATCCTTACAAACATCGAGCAAGGCCCAACAGAGCTATGACAAAGAGAAGAGAGAAACATAGAAAACCTAGAATACAGGCCCTTCAGCCCACAAAGCTGTGCCGAACATGTCCTTACCTTAGAACTACCTAGGCTTACCCATAACCCTTTATTTTTCTAAACTTCAAGTATCCATCCAGGAGTCTCTTAAAAGACCCTATCGTTTCCACCTCCACCACTGGCAGCCCATTCCACGCACTCACCACTCTCTGCGTAAAAAACTTACCCCGACATTTCCTCTGTACCTACTTCCAAGCAACTTAAAATTATGCCCTCTTGTGCTAGCCATTCCAGCCCTGGGAAAAAGTCTATCCACACGATCAATGCCTCTCATTACCTTGTACACCTCTATCAAGTCACCTCTCATCCTCCGTCGCTCCAAGGAGAAAAGGCTAAGTTCACTCAACTTATTCTCATAAGGCATGCTCCCTAATCCAAGCAACATCCCTATAAATCTCCTCTGCACCCTTTCTATGGTTTCCACGTCCTTCCTGTAGCGAGGCAACCAGAATTGAGCACAGTACTCCAAGTGGGGTCTGACCAGGGTCCTATTTAGCCGCAATATTACCTCTCAGCTCTTAAACTCAATCCCACAATTGATGAAGGCCAATACACTGTATGCCTCCTTAACCACAGAGTCAACCTGCCCAACAGCTTTGAGTGTCCTGTGGACTCGGACCCCCAAGATCCGTCTGATCCTCCACACTGCTAAGAGTCTTGCCATTAATACTATATTCTGCCATCATATTTGACCTACCAAAATGAACAACCTCACACTTATCTGGGTTGAACTCCATCTGCCACTTCTCAGCCCAGTTCTGCATGCCATCAATGTCCTGCTGTAACCCTCTGACAACCCTCCACAATATCCACAACACCCCCAACCTTTGTGTGATCAGCAAATTTACTAACCCATCCCTCCACTTTCTCATCCAGGTCATTTATAAAAGTCACAAAGAGTAGGGGTTCCAGAACAGATCCCTGAGGCACACCACTGGTTACCAGCCTCCATGCAGATTATGACCTGTCTACAACCACTCTTTGCCTTCTGTGTGCATGCCAGTTCCAGATCCACAAAGCAATGTCCCCTTGGATCCCATGCCTCCTTACTTTCTCAATAAGCCTTGCATGGGGTACCTTATCAAATGCCTTGCTAAAATCCATATACGCTACATCTATTGCTCTACCTTCATCAATGTGCTTAGTCACATCCTCAAAAAATTCAATTAGGCTCCTAAGGCACGACCTGCCTTTAACAAAGCCATGCTGACTGTTCCTAATCATATTATGTCTCTCCAAATGTTCATAAATCCTGCCTCTCAGGATCTTCTCCATCAACTTACCAACCAATGAAGAAAGACCCTCTGGTCCATAATTTCCTGGGCTATCCCTACTCCATTTCTTGAATAAGGGAACAACATACACAACCCTCCAATCCTCCAGAACCTCTCCCATCCTCATTGATGATGCAAAGATCTTCGCCAGAGGCTCAGCAATCTCCAACCTCACTTCCCACAGTAGTCTGGGGTAGATCCCATCCGGTCCCGGTGACTTATCCAACTTGATGCTTTCCAAAAGCTCCAGCACATCCTCTTCCTTAATATCTACATGCTCAAGCTTTTCAGTCCGCTGCAAGTCATCCCTCCAATCGCCAAGATCCTTTTCCATAGTGAATACTGAGGCAAAGTATTCATTAAGTACCTCTGCCATCTCCTACAGTTCCATACACACTTTTCCCACAGTCACACTTGATTGGTTCTATTCTCTCACGTCTTATCCTCTTGCTCTTCACGTACTTGTAGAATGCCTTGGGGTGTTCCTTAATCCTGTTCGCCAAGGCCTACTTACGGCCCCTTCTGGCTCTCCTAATTTCATTCTTAAACTCCTTGCTAGCCTTATAATCTTCTAGCTCTCTATCATTACCTAGTTTTTTGAACCTTTCATAAGCTCTTCTTTTCTTTTTGACGAGATTTACAACAGCCTCTGTACACCACGGTTCCTGTACCCTACCATCCTTTCCCTGTCTCACTGGAACGTATCTACACAGAACCCCATACAAATATGCCCTGAACATTTGCCACATTTCTGCCATACGTTTCCCTAAGAACATCTGTTTCCAATTTATGCTTCCAAGTTCTTGCCTGATAACCTCATATTTCCCCTTACTCCAATTAAACGCTTTCCTAACTTGTCTGTTCCTATCCCTCTCCAATGCTATGGTAAAGGAGATAGAATTGTGATCACTATCCCCAAAATGCTCTCCCACTGAGAGACCTGGCACCTGACCAGGTTCATTTCCCAATACCAGATCAAGTACAGCCTCTCCTCTTGTAGGCTTATCTACATATTGTGTCAAGAAACCTTCCTGAACACACCTAACAAACTCCACCCCATCTAAACCCCTCACTCCAGGGAGATGCCAATCAATATTTGGGAAATTAAAATCTCCCACCACAACAACCTTGTTATTATTACTCCTTTCCAGAATCTGGCTCGCCATCTGCTCCTTGATGTCCCTGTTACTATTGGGTGGTCTATAAATAACATCCAGTAGAGTTATTGACCCCTTCCTGTTCCTAACTTCCACCCACAGAGACTCCGTAGACAACCCCTCTATGACTTCCTCCTTTTCTGCAGCTGTGACATTATCTCTGATCAACAGTGCCACACCCCCACCTCTTTTGCCTCCCTCCCTAAAATAGGATAGGTGTGAACATTTAAACAATGGTTACCCCATACTACAGAAACTATAAAACATACATTAAAAGGATGGATGCATTATTTCAAGCACGCCAACTGCTGCTCACATATCTATCAAAAATCTTTAGCATGTTAAACATCACAAGAGCCAATTCACAAAATCCTCAGTTAAGTAGTATCAAAGAACACTCACTAGTCTTCAGCATATATCACTGGGTTACACAATATCTACATCAAACTGAATACCAGAAAGGCATTAACCTCCAGGGGTGTAGTGAACAAATTTTTAAAACTATACTTTGCATTTTCATCATTATTTAGAAATCAGAAGGCAGAGCTCAGGAGGGTTAATAGTGTTTAACAGCTACTCCTCTGCTTGCATCTTTGGAAACAGCTCTATTTCCATCTTTAATATCTCTATTTTTCCCTTTCAGGGTTCTTTTGAAGACCCTGACCTGGAGTTACACGCTGACTATGGTTCTTTGCAGGAATGGGACCCACTCTTGGGGTTCCATAACTGGCCATTGCTCAGCACGCCAAAGGCTCGGCCTAAGAGTCCGGCTTGGATTCGGAAGCCTAGGATCTTGGGACTCTGGAGACGGGCGGATCGAGGGTCAATGTTACGACAGGAGACTCCTGTGTCATTGGGGGAGTCGAAATATCTACGGCAGTGTGCCTGGAGACCTGGGATCTTTGCAATCTTCAGGCACAGAGCTCAAATGATGTAACGGACATCTAACACCATAAATCAGCAAGTGTTACGTCTCGCTGCTCTCTGGGAAAATACAGACACCTCATTCTCCCTTATTAGGGAGAGTGAGAGAACCTACTGTATGTCGAATACCGGGTGAAATGTGAAGTCTTTTGGGTAACTGTAAATCTGTGTCTTTGCTGTTGCTTTGCTCACGCTTGAGTGCTCGGTGACGATGCTGATGCTTTTTTTTTTGCCGGTGGGGGGAGGGGGTATTGTTGCTTGCTGCCGCTTATGCACGGGGGGGGGGAAGAACTTTGGGGTCTTAACATTCAAATGTCGTTCACTCTTTAAGGCACTCCTCTGTTTTCGTGGATGGTTGTGAAGAAAAAGCATATCAGGATACATATTGTATACATTTCTCCAACATTAAATTGTACCTTTGAACCTTTGAAATCCAGTGCAGAACAAGTCCTTCTGGCCCAACGAGCTGAACTGCCCAAGTAACCCATCTTTTAAGAATAGCATAATCACAGAACAATTTACACTATAAATCTGTTCAGGGTGCCTACTGTATCTGGTGCTCCCAATGCAGCCACCTCCAGACTGGTGAGACCTAATGTAAATCTGGGGGCTACTTTGTCAGACACCTCAGTTCCATCCTCCAAAAGTGGAATTTCGCAGTAGCCAACCAATTCAAATCCTACCCCCATTCCGGTTCCTACATGTCAGTCCATGGCCTCCTCTTCAGCCACAATGAGGCCACTCTCAGGGTGGAGGAGCAACACCTCATATTCTGTCTGGGTAGCCTCCAACCTGATGGAATGAACAGCGATTTCTCCTTCCAATAATTTATTTTTTCTCCCCCTTCTTCTATTCCCTACTCTGGCATCTGACCTCTTCTCTTTACCTGCCTTTCACTTCTTCCCTTTCTCCCAAAGTCTACTCTCTTCTCCTATCAGATTCCTTCTTTTCAAGCCCTCTACCTTTCCCACTCACCTGGCTTCATCTTCTAGCTCAGGGGTCAGCAATCTTTTTGCCTCTGTGGGCCGGATCGCGTATTAATGAGCGGACAGTGGGCCAGATAAATGCCATAAAAACTTGAAATACAGGAATTATCCATTTAAATACATCTAGTTGTGTTTTGCCTCCAGTTAATGTAACACATACTACAAAATCATTTGTGCTTAACTAAGGATGCTAGCGAGTAATTAAAGAACTCAGTTTAGTTTTTCTGTCTCACCATTGCTGGTGCCCCATCAGTTGTGATGCCAATTAGCTTCGACACATTAAGTTTCATTTCTGACATAATTTTCAGCAAAGCCTCAAAAAATGTCTGCTCCAGTAACTGTGTCCTTCATAGGAATTAATTGAATAAACTCTTCAAAAAATTTGAAAAAGTTGAGGTTTTGAAAAGTTAAACTCCTCACATAAACACTGCAAATTGAGCAGTGTCTCTCAAGTCTGTACTCTCATCAAGCGTAATTGGAAAAAAAAATGCAATTCGTTGCAGGCATCCCTTAAACAACTTTTAACATCTGCTGACATTTCTTCAACTCGCCGTGTGATTGTTCTTGCTGACAGGCCGATAGATGCAAATAAAGATTTCTTTTCAGGACAAACAATATCCACCACTGCCAGTAAACAGTAATTCTTTGACAAACTCTCCATTTGTAAAAGGCTTCATCTTTTCTGTAATACGTTTTGAGACTTCGTAGCTGGCACGGGTATTTCCTTCATTTTCACGGCTTTTTCAGCACTCAGCGTCGACCTTCCTGCGTTTTGCATTCATTGCCATTGGAATTTTTTTCTTTGATTTTATTTCAAAACGCGAGTTATTCAACAAGTATCATAGCACATGTAAACATCTGGATATTTAGCGTGGATTTCTTATTAAAACACAGCGACGCTGTTTCTGTTTCCAAATTTGAACGATCCCATCTGAAAACCTGCGTGTGCACGGAGAGTATCTAATACATATCAATAAGGTAGTCTGCCTTCCCGTCATTCATATATACCAGTGTTTGGTTTGGAACAAAACAGAACCTGGGGCCAGTGTAACAAGACGCCATGCATGTCCATCAGTGTGATTGCATGAAAGGCTCAGAATAAGGAAAGATCGCTTGCGGGCCAGATAAACATAGTATCTCAATATTTGCTCGCCTACCCCTTTTCCAGCTAATCCTTGTTCCCCTCTCTCCACATTTTTATTCTGGTCCTTCCCGCTTCCTTTCCAGTCCTGAAGGAGGATTTTGGCCAAAACATCAACTGTTTATTCATTTCCATAGATGTTGCCTGACCTACTGAGTTCCTCCAGTATTTTGTGTGTGTTGCTTTGGATTTCCAGCAGCAGCAAACTCTCATGTTTACAATTTACAATGACCAATTTACATATTAACCAGTGCGTCTTCAGACTGTGGGAGGAAACTGGAGCACCCAAAGGAAACTCGTGTGCTTACAGGGAGAACATACAAACTTCCTGCAGATGGCACTGGAACTGAATTCCAAAACACCAAGCCATAACAGCTTCGCGATAACCACAACACTATCATGGCATATAAAGCCAACAATCTCATCTCAATGAAGAAGCAATGCATAATCAAGGCATACATTGTCCACCTCTCCCCTTCCTATTATCCAGGCACCTGACACTCTTTCCAGGTGAAGCAGCAATTCACTTATGCATCTTCCAATCTAATATACAACACAATGTGATCACCTTCACTTTGCAGTACAGATGATAACTTTGCAGAGTAGTTACACTCAACCTGTAGGTGTCACTCCCAAGCTCCCTTACCTGCCACTTGATTTCTCCATCCATTATTACTGGACCTATTTATCTGTGGCCCCTGCACTGTTCTAACAAGGTCCAACATAAGCTTGAGAAACAACATGTCATCCTGTTAGGGCAAGCTACAGCCTTTTGGACTCTAATATTACAATACTGTGCAAAAGTCTTAGGAACATGTAAAAAATACTGTGAAGAGAAGGTGCTTTCAAAAATAATGAAAAGTTTCTAAACATCAATAATTGTACTGCAGAGCAGTAAACAGTAAAAACCTAAATCAAATCAATATTTGGCGTGACCACCCTTTGCCATAAAAAGTGCACCAATTCTCGTAGGTACACTGCCGTGCAGTTTTATAAGAAAATCAGTTGAGAGCTTGTTTCAAGCATCTTGGAAAACTTACCACAATTCTTCTACAGACTTTGGCTGTCTTGCTTGCTTCTGTCTCTCCAGGTAATCCGAGACAGCCTCTGAGATCTGGGCTTTCTGGAGTCTAAACCATTTGTTGCAGAACCCCTTGTTTTTTTTTGCTGAAGATTGTTCTTTATAAGCCTGATCATGTATTTGGGATCATTGTCCTGCTACAGAATGAAGTTGGGACTGATCAGACACCTCCCGGATGGTATTGTGTGATGAATGAGAATCTGCATGTACTTCTCAGCATTGAGGATTCCATTAATTCTAACCACATCACCGACTCCATTTGTAAAAATGCAACACCAAACCTGCAGAGAACCTCCACCATGCTTCACTGTTGGCTTTAGACACTCGTCCATGTAGCACCCTCCAGGTCTTCTACCAACAAACGGCCTCCTGTCTAAGTCAAAAAATTCAAGTTTTGACTTGTCAGTCCAAAGCACTTGCTACCATTGTTCAGCCCCCTAGTCTTTGTGTTTTTATGCGTAGGTGAATCTCCTGGCTTTGTTTCCACTTCAGAGGAAAGGCTTTTTTGGTAGCAACTCTTCCATGAAGACCATTTCTGACAAGACTTCTCCAGAATATAGAGGGGTATACTTGAGTTCCAGTGGTTTTTGTCAATTCAGACCTGATAGCAGTGCTGGACGTCAGTTTGACGTATCACTTGTCTGCTGCACTCAGCTTCTGTGGCCGACTACATTTCTGATCCTCAACCTTGTCAGCTTCTTTGTGCTTCTTTAGAAGAGCTTGGACAGCATATTGAAACTTCTGTCTGCTGCAAAATTTCTGCTTAGGAGAGATCTTGCTGATGCAGGGTGACAACCTTGTGTCTTGTTGCTATGCTCACTCTTGCCAAGGTGTAACAATTCATGATTTGAAAGTTAAATTGTCACATCTGCCACACCCTCACCTTTTAGCTTGGTTGCCCTTCGCCCAGTTTGATTCCTTCTACACCCATTTCTGTTTCAGTTAATCAGTTTAGTTCATTCAGCTCATTATGTCATAGAGCATTACATCATCCTGTTGTTATATTTGTTTAATCATGCACTGGCTATATACCTGCAAAGTAATCAAGTTTTTCTTTGAAAAGTGGTCCATTACCTAATATGTTACTTTCTTTAATGAAATACAAACATTTCTCTAACATTCAACTTTTTGGAAAATGAATGTTTGGAAAAATACAATTTGCTCTGTTCTATGACACACAAATACAGAAGGCAAAAAGTAAACATATATAAAAAAATTTAGGGGTGCCTCAGAATTTTGCACAGTACTATAGATCCAAAGTTCAAAGTAAATTTATTATCAAAGTACATAACACGTCACCACATAAAACCCTGAGATTCATTTTCTTGCGCACACACTCAATAAATCTAATAACCTTAATAGAGTCAATAAAAGACCAGACATCAACAGGGCGGACAACCAGTGCGGAGAAGTCAATAAACTGTGCAAGCACAAAAAGAAAGAAAGAGAGAAGTAAAATAAGAACAAGCAAGCAACAAATATTGAGAGCATGAGAGTCCTTGAAAGTGAATCCATAGGTTATGGAAACAATCCAGTGATGGAGCAAATAAAGTTCAGTGAAGTTATGAAGTTATTTCCACTGGTTCAACCTGAGAGTTGAGGGGTAATACGTAACTGTTCCTGAACCTGGTGGTGTGGGTCCTGAGGCTCCTGTGCATTCTTCCTGATGGCAGCAGCAAGAAGAGAGCATGACCTGAATTGGGTGGTGGGGGTCCCTGATGATGGAGGTTACTGTCCCCAGACAATGCTCCGTGCATATGTGCTCAATGGTGGGGAGGGCTTTACCCATAATGGAATGACTCATATCCATTACTTTTTTTTTGGTAGGATTCTTGTTATTGGTGTTTCCATACCAGGCAGTGACGCAACCAATTAATATACCCTCCACCACACAACTATAGAAGTTTGTCAAAGATGTCATGCCAAATCTTTGCAAACTTCTAAGGAAGTAGAGGCACTGCTGTGTTTTCTTTGTAGCTGCACTTGTGTGCTGGGCCCATAACAGCTCTTCTGAAATGATAACACCCAGGAACTAAGTTTTTGATCCTCTCCATCTCATAGTCATACTTTATTGATCCCGGGGGAAATTGGTTTTCATTACAGTTGCACCATAAATAATTAAATAGTAATAAAACCATAAATAGTTAAATAGTAATATGTAAATTATGCCAGTAAATTATGAAGTAAATCCAGGACCAGCCTATGGGCTCAGGGTGTCTGACCTTCCATGGGAGGAGTTGTAAAGTTTGATGGTCACAGGCAGGAATGACTTCCTATGACGCTCTGTGTTGCATCTCGGTGGAATGAGTCTCTGGCTGAATGTACTCAACCAGTACATTAAGTAGTGGATGGGAGACATTGTCCAAGGTGGCATGCAACTTGGACAGCATCCTCTTTTCAGACACCACCTCTGATCCTCCAACAGGAACTGACTCATGGAACTTTGGTTTTCTCCTCCTGAAGTCAACAATCAGCTGCTTGGTTTTGCTGACATTGAGTAAGAGTATGTTGTTATGGCATCATTTACCCAGATTTTCAATCTTCCTCCTATATGCTGATTCATTATCACTTCTGATTTGGCCTATGACAGTGGTGTCATCAGCAAACTTAAATATGACATTAGAGCTGTACTTAGCCACACAGCCTTGTGGTACTCCTGTGCTGATGGAGAATGTGGAAGAGATGTTGTTTCCAAGCCAAAATAGCTGAGGTCTGCAAGTGAGGATATCGAGGATCCAAATGCACAAGGAGGCGTTGAGGCCAAGGTCTTGAAGCTTATGGATTAGTTTTGAGTGGATGATAGTACTGAATGCTAAGCTTTAGTCAAGTATCCTGATGTATGCGTCTTTGCTCTCCAGGTGTTCCATGGTTGAGTGAAGAGCCAATGAAATGGTATCTGCTATGGACCTGTTGAGATGGTAGGCAAATTGGAGCAAAATTAAGTGACTTCTCAGGCAGGAGTTGATATGTTTCATCACCAGCCTCTCAAAACACTTCATCATAGTGAATGTAAGTGCTACTGGATGATAGTCATTGAGGAAAGTTACCATGTTCTGCTTAGGCACCGGTATAATCAAAGCCTGCTTGAAGCAGGTGGGTACCTCAGACTGCCAAAGTGAGAGGTTGAAGATCTCAGTGAACAGTAAATTGAACAGCACAGGTTGTTAGTACTTGGCCGGGTAATATCCTGATGGATGCTTTCACATCGGCCTCAGAGAGTGAAATCACAGGGTCACTGAGGGTTGTGAGAGTTTGTGATGGTTCCTCCATGTTTTGATGTTAAAATAAGCAAAGAAGACATCGTGCTCATCTGGACGCGAAGCCCTGTTGTCACCTATGTCACTTGATTTAACTTTATAGGAGCTGATAGCATTCAAACCCTGCCACGACTGTAGGACATACTTCGTTGATTCAAGTTTAGTCCAGAATTGCCACTTTGCCCCTGAGATGGCTTCCCAAGATCATATTTTCTAACTTTCTTAGTCACCAAGAAATGCCACTGATCTGGCCCTCAGCAGCTGGCAGATCTAATGGATCATCCAGGGTTTCTGGTTGGGGAAGACTCTGAATGACTTTGTAGGGGCACACTCGTCAGTGATACCTGCATACAGCACTCTTCTGGATAGACCATGAAACCATTTATTTCACTTCTTTTATGTCTTTTACGTTTGTTTTTCATCTTGAATGTGATTCTGGAACTGTTCGAGCCTGTGATTTGCAGTGTGGAGATCGTTTGGGTGTTTCAGTGCTCTGCAGTCTCCGAGAGGAATTGAGAAGGCAGAGGCAATGTGCACAAACCTCGTGGCAAGAAGACTGTGGGACAGGGTGCGACCCAATGTTCGACTCCATTTTGCCAATTAAAGCTTCCACTGTTCACCAGTGAGGGAGATTGAAACAGAGGCCAAAGCAGAAGGTGAGTGTTGGCAACCTGTGTTTTGATCGCTGGTGGGATCGCTCTGCTGCCAGACAGAGAAAACTGCCTTTTGATCGCTGGTGTGATCACTCTGCTGCTGGAGAGGGAAGACTACCTTTTGATCACTGGTGGGATCGCTCTGCTGCCGGACAGGGAAGACTGCCTTTTGATCACTGGTGGGATTGTTCTGCTGCCAGACAGGGAAGACTGCCTTTTGATCACTGGTGGGATCACTTTGCTGCCAGAGAAAACTGCCTTTTGATCGCTGGTGGGAACATTCTGCTACCAGATAGAGAAAACTGCCTTTTGATCACTGGTGGGATCGTTCTGCTGCCAGACAGGGAAGCTTGTGTGACCTGCCGCTGTGCCCAGAGAAAACCCAAGTTTTGTGTATTTTGGATATGAACTTGGACTATGGCTATTTTTACAGTCTTATATTTTGTGTTTTTCACCTGATCTTTCTTGTTTTTGTGTGTGGAGGAGGAGGATTTGGGGTCGATGTGCCTGATCAGGATTCTGTTCGTCTTTTTGTACCGGGGGGCGGGGGGGGGGGTAGGGGTGATGATCATGCTGCCATTCTCTTCATTGTTTTCTTTCTTGGTTTCATAGCTATCTGGAGAAGAAGAATTTCAGAGCTGTAAACTTTGATAATAAATGAACCTTTTACTATAACAGTTTTTATAAAGTCCATGACAACCGTGGTGTATTCATTCTGATCCACAGATGAGTCCTTAAACACATCCACCGACTCGAGCTGCTGCTTTGCCTCCCACGACCGTGTCATTGTTGTCCTAATCTCTGGAGCCTTGCTCTTTAGCCTCTACCTGTAGGCAAGTTGAAGGACAGCCAAGTGATCAGATTTGCTGAAATGCAGTCTTGTGAATGGAACGATAAGCATCCCTTGTCCCAGTATAGCAGTGGTCTAGCAGACTTCTGGTGCTACAAGTTACATGCTGATTGTAATTGGGCAGATATTTCTTCAGATAAGCTTGATTGAAACCTACAACTATGATAATGAAATGCGTCGAGCAAAGTGTTTCGTGTTTGATGACGGCATCATGCAGTATTTCAAGCACTTGATTATAGTCAGTCACTGGTGGTATTAAACTGCAGTCAGGATCATACGGGAGAACTCTCTTGATATATAGAACAGGCAGCATTTGATTCTTATCTGTTCAAGGTCAGGGGAACACGAGTCTGACAAAACCATCACATCAAAGCACTAGAGTTTAACATGAAATACACCTTTTGACACTTCCGAATCAACAGTTCGATTCATCTCGTGTATGGAGAAGCCTTCGGGTCTGATCACCGTATCTGGCATACTCTGAGTACTCTAAAACACAACAATTCCTCATTTTCCCATGATAAAGCACCTGTACCCTTGAAGTCCTCAATTTTGTTCTCAAGTGACTGCACATTTGCCTTCAGGTTACTTGCTCTATTTCTTTCTTTCCACCAGTATCAGAATTGGCCATTGCTGCCAGTTATTCACCTGTTTTTATTCTCCACTGGTATGGTGCTAGGCATGTCCCATATAAGTCAACAACACATACACAAAGAAGTGCCGTGTGCTAAAACTGCCACATTAACTCATTTGTTCTCATCCTATCAGAAATATTCCCTTTATAGTACACATACCACCACCCAATCTCTATCACTGAAAACCAATTAGCTTTCTCTTTTCTCAGACCTGAAATATTAGCTGTGTCTCTATCCACAGACGCTTCCTGCTCTGCAGAGTGTTTTCAATATTTTTTTCTTTTTTTTTATTATTAATGGAGAGAAATCTTGGGTTAGTCCAAAGAATCACTTATGCAAATCTCTGAAGGCTCATCAACAAGTGCATATGGTATCAAATAATCCTGCTGCAGATTATAGCTCATTATTTTCTAAACATTTTTATTTCGTTAACTTTCACATGTACAGAAAACTAATACAGTGGTACAGAACAGAGCAAACTTCCACACTTGATATTGGCAGCTGTCACAGGCAGCTTTAAATTATTGGGTGGGGTGTGTGTGTGTGTGTGTGTGTGTGTGTGTGTGGGGGGGGGGTCAGCTGAATCTATTCTGGCTTTGAGTGCGGAAATCTGGGCCTGGGTCCCTTTCCGACAAACTTGTTAACAAGGGAAAAGATTAAAAAAACAAACACAAAGAGTAGTACAATAAAAAAACCACAATGAAAAATGATCCATGTACAGAACTGGCCACCTCATCTTCATTGAATGTGATTAATTTATCCATTTATATAATATACCTTGAACTAAAGATTAATTATACATACAAAATAGGAGTTGACTACAGAGGCTGACCAGTTTCATACTATCCAGTTTGACAGCAAATGACTTTCCACATTATGGCAAATAAAACAAAAATAAAGTACTGCTAAAGAATACTTATAAGTTTTGTAAAAAATGTCAAAGATGACTATCCTTCGAAACTACATCTGCCGGATGAGGTAATTATCAAGCCCACCAGTACAGTATAAAGGAAGAAACAGACAACTGGCCACTAATCTCCATGCAGCACATTTTATCCATTCACAAGGCCAGCTAGGACAGTGTCTTCATTAGAACAATTAACAATTCCTAATTAGTTGATTCAGAAGGTAGTTGGGATGTTCAGGAGATGGAAGGATGCTGAATAAATTGCCTTCTATGAACACATTCTGATTTACTTTGAAGAAAGCTCAGAAAGTCAGTAAGCCAGAAAAATGAAGACTTCCCTGATCTGCTGCCAATCAAAGATCTGAGTCTATGCCTTGTTAATATAATTTAGGTTCAAATGTGAACAATTAACTTAAAATAAAAACAAACATTTGACCTGCAAGGGAATCAGGGGAAACGGGGAGAGAGTGAGAAAGTGACATTGAGTTCTGCAATAGATCAGCCTCAATATTATTAAATAGGATTCAAGGCGACAACTTACCTACTTTCTTACTTCCATATAAAAGAAGAATGTAAAAATATCTGATAACTAGCTGAAGAATAACTTTGGAATAAATAGGATACCACGGTTGCTGAAGAATGAGCAAGTACTGAAATTACTAACTTAATTTATGAAACTTGAGGTCGAACACTGGGATATATCAAAATCCATTTAAGTAAAGAGAAATTAATTTCTGTATTCGGCTGTAAATGTTAACATATCTGCTGTGCTTAATTATCCCTACAGCATTAACATATCATAATCCACAAATAAATAAATCCCAAATAGAGAAAAATGACATTACCAATATGGAGTACCAATAAACGATTTCCTTTTTGCTATAGTTGCAGTAATCTGCGCAGAAACTCCAAAGTCAGCTGTAATGCAAATAGCAGGATAACAATTGCATTAAAAGATATTCCATTTGTGGAGTATTTAACCTGTTTCTAGTCTTTTTATCCTTCCTTGATGTGCCAGTGCCAAGAATCTGCATCTTAATTGTTTCACTCAGCTCCTTTCTACAACCAATATGACATCAGGTCATTGTGGTGCCTCTACTTCCTCAGGAGGCGAAAGAAATTTGGCATGTCCCCGTTCACTCTCACTAATTTTTATCAATCCACCATAAAAAAAAAATCCTTTCTGGGTGCATCACAGCAAGGCATGGTAACTGCCTTGACCACGAGAAACTGCAGAGATGTGGACACAGCTCAGCACAACACACCCCTCCATGGGCTCTGCCTACACTTCCCATGGCTTCAGTAAAGCAGCCAACATAATCAAAGCTCCCTCTCAACCCAGAAATTCTCTCTTCTTCCCCCCTCCCATCAGGCATAAGATACAAGAGCCTGAAGGCTGAAAACTTCTTTCCCACTGCTAAGAAACTGTTAAATGGTGCCTAGTTTGATAAAAATGGACTCAACCTCACAATCTAACCTATCATGGCCTTGCACCTTACTGTTTGTCTGTACTGCACCTTCTCTGTAACACACTATTCTGGATTGTGTTATTGTTTTCCCTTGTATTACCTCAAAGTACTGATATTATGAAATGATCTGTATCAATGGCACTCAAAATAATTTTTCACTGTACCTATCAGTTTTATTTACCAATTTGTGATGCAGCACTGTGCAATTAAAAGAAGAGCAGAATGCTTTTCCACCTCCATTCACTTCTTACTGAGAAACCCAAGTCACATTGAACTGTAGGTATGCAACAAATATTTTAAGGGACTTGCAAACAAAGGCCCTTCATTAAAATCTGTCTTTTACTAAAGCTGCAATTGTTATAGTGAAACAAAACAAAACTCCCTTTGCACTATAAATTTAAACAGGGAATTACTGGGACAGTTCCACTAAACCAGAATGAATAGACATTCAGACCAAGGTATCTGAAATTTCACCCCTTAACCTTTCTCTTTTTGCCTTTAAGAATAATACTTTTGGTTATCATGCTATTTCACTCAGTGCCCAATTTAGTGAACATCCCTGTGACTAAGTGTTTTACAAATAAATCATTATATTGTAGATTCATAAACAAGTTTAAATCTTTTTTTCAACCCTGACAGTTCTGATCTTTTCAAAACCTGTTTGCAATTTCTGCTCCACTCTTCCTGATCTGCTTTACAAATGCGAGCATTCTGATTTTCCCATTTTCCTTTATCCTTCGACTTATTTACTCTGGTTTTTAAACCTTGCATTTGGAATAATATTCATGAATATTAACAAGCCACAATACGGAAATCCCAATTCAATTTACATTAAAAATTTGTAATAGACAGTAACAATCACTCATTAATAATTTAATAATTCTGAAAAGAGAATATATTCTTACCTAATTTCACATGGCCATTATCTGTCAGAAGAATATTTGCCCCCTTAAATGGGAAAATGCAAAATTTAATATACTGAGTACTTGGCTTACATATTTAATAACATTATATTGTTAGTTTCCAATTGATATCAAGTAATCGTATTATCATAAATAGGATTACATATTTTTACAGAAATTTCTGGGCGTTGTTTAATAGTTCGATGATTCATGGTGGCAAACTTAATGGACAACAAATGTACACATCACATTCAAAACACTGATGTTTCCTTTACCCACAAGTGTTCCTTAACCTGCTGAATTTTCCCAATACTTTGTTTTTGCTTCAGATTTCCAGCATCACTTTTTTCCCCCTGATTTTCTTATCATATCATTTGTTCTTAATCAACTCAGGAATGTAAAACAAACATATATGGAAAACAAAATCACTACAATTGTTGGGCATCTAAAGAAAGTACTAAAAACAAGTTAGGCAGCAGCAGATTCTAATTTGGACCAAAATATCAATGAAAGTCTAAGTGAGAATATCAAAACATTTCTCCTCGATAAAATAGATTATGATTAATATGGATGAAAAAGTATGCAACTTCAACATTCTGATTAAATCAACCATTGAAATTATCTCTATTTCACAACAGAGTCTGACACTTTACAAACATGGTTACAAAGCCAAGGCCCTTCTCATCCATGTTACGACCATGAATGATTAACACTAGTGTGGGACTGATAATAACAGGATTCCCCCTAAAGTCTCCCTACTTGGCTGTACTACCAATCCAAACTGTCACATTTAGTCGTGTGGTCCATACCAAAATCGCTCGGAGCCCTCTGTGAGAATTTGTGTTTTACTCTTCATTATTTAAAATCCACTCAATCGCAACACTTCCCCCCCCCCCAGGTACTCTGTCTTTTGCTCACATATTTCTCTTCCTCCAGAATTTCAAACTCCATTATACTTCACCTTGCAAATGTTCCCCTGTACTCACTGTTCTGATGTCTGCCTTTAATTTACCTCTCTATATAAGCCAAATTCGTAATCAGCCAATCTTTGCTATCTCACCTGACTTCTACCTCCATTATCTCAATCTCTAACAGCCAGCTTCCACTTCCAGTTCTACATTCTTCCATGCCTACTCTTATGGATCTTTCAAATATCCCTCATAATGCCACTTTCAAACTACCACTATCCAAACTTTTCTTCACCAGGGAACTGGAAGTCTACATCACCAGTTAAGTCCATTCTCCTTCCTCGTATGCACTGTTCCTCCAGCTTTGTTGCATTAATTCAGAACTAGCCATACACCCCAGATTTTCTGGATTATATAAAGCATTACTTACAGTTTCTAACTTCTGACAAAACAGCTCATTACTCCAAGATCATTCTGTAAAGATAATCCTTAAATACTTTTCCTCCCTCCAAACCACCTGCTGAAAGCACTTCCCTGTGATCTTTTCACTCTCGGCATAAGAAAAAGCATGGGTCTGCTTGCACTGAGATCATCTGCCCAGTCACCCAAGGTTGCTTTGCCTTAAACATGCATCTTCCCCAGTTTCTCACTTTTCCCTCATTCTTCCCCACCCCCATCTCATTCTCTCTCCCAGCTCATATGCGCATGACCTACACTGTGCGCATTCCACATCCCCCAACTAAACTGGCCATACAACTTCCATCCTGAGCTTCCACGTTGTATGATTTAGATAATGGTTCACTTTGTAAATTAATAGTGCTTCTCAAACGTAACACCTTTATCCATTCTCTTCTGATGCTTCCATCAGTGTCACACATTACTTCATTTTCAACCTGCTTTTCTTCTACTATTGAACTTTTATCTTCTCAGATCAGTGCCCACATTCTCTGCAATTGCCTCCGATCTCTTCAACCTTTAACACAGTTGAAGAAACATACAATCATCCTCCACTGTCTGTCCAAATGAAATTCCCGTATCATGGTTCTACATTTTGTCTACGTCTGTGGTGGGAAAGCTGTTGGAAAAGATTCTTAGAGATAGGATCAATGGGCACTTAGAGAATCATGGTCTGATCAGGGACAGTCAGCATGGCTTTGTGAAGGGCAGATCGTGTCTAACAAGCCTGCTAGAGTTCTTTGAGGTGACCAGGCATATAGATGAGGGTAGTGCAGTGGATGTGATCTATATGGATTTTAGTAAGGCATTTGACAAGGTTCCACACGGTAGGCTTATTCAGAAAGTTAGAAGGCATGGGATCCAGGGAAGTTTGGCCAGGTGGATTCAGAATTGGCTTGCCTGCAGAAGGCAGAGGGTGGTGGTGGAGGGAGTACATTCAGATTGGAGGATTGTGACTAGTGGTGTCCCACAAGGATCTGTTCTGGGACCTCTACTTTTCATGATTTTTATTAACGACCTGGATGTGGGGGTAGAAGGGTGGGCTGGCAAGTTTTCAGACGACACAAAGGTTGGTAGTGTTGTAGATAGTGTAGGGGATTCTCAAAGATAGCAGAGAGACATTGATAGGATGCAGAAGTGGGCTGAGAAGTGGCAGATGGAGTTCAACCCAGACAAGTGTGAGGTGGTACACTTTGGAAGGACAAACTCCAAGGCAGAGTACAAAGTAAATGGCAGGATACTTGGTAGTATGGAGGAGCAGAGGGATCTGGGGTACATGTCCACAGATCCCTGAAAGTTGCCTCACAGGTAGATAGAATATTTAAGAAAGCTTATGGAGTGTTAGCTTTCATAAGTCAAGGGATAGAGTTTAAGAGTCGTGGGGTAATGATGCAGCTCTATAAAACTCTAGTTAGGCCGCCTCACTATAGGAAGGATGTGGAAGCATTGGAAAGGGTACAGAGGAGATTTACCAGGATGCTGCCTGGTTTAGAGAGTATGCATTATGATCAGAGATTAAGGGAGCTAGGGCTTTACTCTCCGGAGAGAAGGAGGATGAGGGGAGACATGATAGAGGTATACAAGATATTAAAAGGAATAGATAGAGTGGACAGCCAACGCCTCTTCCCCAGGGCACCACTGCTCATTACAAGACATGGTTTTAAGGTAAGGGGTGGGAAGTTCAAGGGGGATATTAGAGGAAGGTTTTTTACTCAGAGAGTGGTTGGTGCATGGAATGCACTGCCTGAGTCAGTGGTGGAGGCAGATACACTAGTGAAATTTAAGAGACTACTAGACAGGTATATGGAGGAATTTAAGGTAGGGGGATATATGGGAGGCAGGGTTTAAGGGTCAGCACAACATTGTGGGCCGAAGGCCCTGTACTGTGCTGTACTATTCTATGTTCTACAATGAGATAGATAAAGTTCTCCTGCCACTACTTCCATTTCGTCAAAGATCTATTATTGAACTCACCCATTTTAAACCTACAAACCTTTTGGCAGCACTATCAGAAAACAAAACACCAGATTCCTCATGAACACCAATGTCAGTCAGCCCTACCGCCCCGCCATCTCTCTCAGTATTGTTTGCAGCCTGTTTGTTCAATATCCTACTTTGCATAAGCTGTTAGTTTCTGTTTAGTAATCAAGACCAAGACACTGAAACCACACTCCTCTCATCATTTCCATCCACTTGTCTGGCCACTGTCTCATAGTGAAACAACCTTTATGTACCTCAGTTTCTTTGTAATTCCGGCAGAGTCTATGCTTAATTTTAAAAAGCTTGTTGACCATTAAACTACTTGAGAGACAGCCAAGACAGTAACAGTGAACAGGGATTAATAAAATGCAGTGGTTTAAAAAATATATTTACTCAGTGAGCTTCCACGTGTTTATTGAAATAAAACAGAATTCCTGAAATAATGCAATTGTGATATAACATGTTTCACTGTATTGTTGTGTTGAATATACTGTAGATATTAATGTGTTCCTCCCCCACCCCCACTGCCCCCCAGACAGCGTTTCTATTTCTGGGTCACAGAGAGGCTATGAGATTCCCAGCATAATGCAACAGACCTTTGTTAGTCAACATTCCTCTGACAACAGCAGAGCTAACAGAGAAATTTTGGAAAAGGACCGAGTGCTGGAGAACTCTTCTACAAAGCATTGCTCTGGGATTCAGAAAAGGAAATTGAGTGAACAAATTAAGGATGGGCATTGGAGAAGTCTGTTCAAGACTTTGTGTATATACTATGGGGAGTTAAAGTTGTCCACCAACATTAGCATTATTATCAAGTTGTACTGTACAAAGTTTTAAGATTTCCGTGACAATATATGGCTAGCTAAGACATCACTGTTCACAATTTGCTGCTGTTAGAAATAATTAATACAATGATTTAAGTTCATCCAGGTCAAGCTTGGTATATAGTATCACATAACAATCAATTAGATGTTAAATAAAATTCAGTTGCAATTATTGTATTTCATACCATATTTGTATTTAAGTTCTTTCCAAAAATTCAGTAACTAATTTACTCCCATGTCGCAGAAATTTTATTTTTTTAAAATCTCAGGTGAAAATTATTATGTATTAACCTTTTGAAATATCATCTCTATTCATAAAACACAGACCCTCCATGCTCTTATTTCCTAGCATGCTTATACAGTTTATCTTTAAATACAGCAAGATTATTTGCCCAATCATTCTTTGCTGTTATAATTTTTACATTACTGTTTCTTCTTGGTTTAAGAAGTGTCTTCTAAATTCCTCATTGTATTTATCAGTGACAATCAGGAACACCCACTGGTGGAAAGATAGTCTTAAGCCTATCCAGGAGATTATTACATAGCTTTAAATAATTCAGTCGGGTCATTCTGCATCTCTCCCATCTCGACATAAAAAAGTGACACATACAAAATGCTGGAGGAACTCAGCAGGTCAGGCAGTATCTGTGAAGAGTAATAAACAGTCAACATTTCAGGCCGAGACCCTTCATCAGGATTGGAAAGGGGAAGAAGCCAGAATAAGAGGGTGGAGTGAGGGGGAGGAGGACTAGCTAGAAGGAGATAGATAAACCCAGGTGGGTGGGGGAGTGGGTTTGAAGCAAGAAGCTGGGAGGTGATAGATGGAAAAGTTATAGGGCTGAAAAAGAGCCCTAATAATAATGATGATGATTATTATTAGGACATAAAAAGAGTCTGAATACAAGTATAATATTATCCTAGTAAAGCCCTCTTTTTTTCCTTGAAATAATTTATTTAATGCTTCTAGTTTCATTTCCCTTCTTAAGATATACATAATAGAGGGAAAACAATAAAAGTTCACAAAATTTATTCCTGGAGTAGATGATTTATCCTATGAGGGAAGACTAAAGTCGTCAGGAGTTTAGAAGAAACAGAAATGACCTAATCAAAACGTGCACAATTCTGACTGTTTGACAAGTTGGATGCAAGAATGAGGTTTCTCCAGTTGAATTCCATAGAACCAAGTGTAACAATCTCAAAATCAGGGACAGATATAAGCCAAAACAAAATTCTTTCACACAGAGTATGGTGAATCTTTGGAATTCTTTACTCAACAGAGCTACAGTACATGGAGATTCAGTCACTAAGTACATAATAAGGGGATAAAGATCAATGTGAGAAAATAAGAGATAAGAGTAGCCATGATCTTATAAATGGCCTATTCCTCTATTCCTTAAGTTCTATATCACTTTAACAGAATAAAGAACATAGATATGTGCAGCTTTCCAAATACAGCATAACCAGTGACTGATACATTTCAGTTCGATCATCTGAGAAATGAATTTGTTCTTTGTTGTGCTTGAAAAAATACTATAAGAATGTTTGCTGTTACTTTCCTGATTTATGCAACTGTATGTCAACCTCCTTCTACCAGATAATCTAAGCAGTACGTGGCCTCTTCAAACTTCCTATCCTAATGTAACATTGACCGTGGTCTATTTTGAAACTTATTTGATAATAACACTGCTTACTTGTAATCATTTTGCTGCTTATTTCTTTAGCTAGAACTAAGCCACCGATTACACTAAGTACAATTTTAAATTATGCTTCTGATTCCAGAGACAAGTTGTTTTGTAAATTGAAAATGGCCATGTTACAGATACAAGTCCATGCATAAAACCATTTCAACGTTTGCCTGTTTAGGTTGCTACCTTTAGCTCCTATTCTTTCCAACTTGCCTTTCATTCTGCAAGATATAAGAAGTGACTTGACTGAAAGAAAAACACTTCTGGAGGTTTGGCATGAAACGATTCAAGCAACTTAATGGGTATTGTGGACCAACTATTTTGGGCTTTGCCCTGCTAATCAACTATAGCTCAAGTCATTTGATCAACTCTGACTGGAATTGAAAGTTCAAGGACAAAGATTAAATGGCAAACCCTGGGAGTATTGGAAGTGTCATAGCTTGTGAAAGCCACCTATATTCTGAGCAAACTTTGAGGTCCAATATTGAATATTTATAATAGCTTGGCAAGGTGGATATAGAAGAGGAGGAGACAGTCAGAGGCAACCTTATTCCAGAGAATTATGAAGAATCACAAGCAGCAATCCAATACACGAGATTTTAAAACTTATACTCTTGCACATTTTACTTTAATCAAGTCAGTAATATACAGAAGTTACAGAAATGAAAGAAAACTTGGCATACCTCGCAATAAAAATTGATCGCCAGACAATCATTGAACAAAATAAGTTATTAACAATTCATTTATTTACCTTTATGTCTCTGTGCATTTTTCCTTTGCTATGAAGATAATATAAACCCTAACAAAAAAAAGAATATTTACTGAAGAGTGTATCGTTATCATTTTCAGTTAATCAAGCAGATTTCAAGATATACTTGAGTATTGTTTTTGCTGAATGGAAATGCTAACTGGGATATTTGTTCTATTTAACAGATTCAAGAAAGCCCTTAATGATATTTATTTCAATAAAGAATTCACAGGGGCTGGGAACAAATCCTTAGAAATAAACCCAGCAGTTTAGGTGTGATATTAGCCAATATCTTCCCTCAACTAGTTGAAATCTAGAATAGTCACCCATCATTCCCCTTCAAAGAAAGCTATTTCAGCTTGTTCAACTTTTCACAACCAAAACTGGTATATTTTGGTTAAATGAGTGTATTAAGATCACAGATGTGTGAATAAACTAATTGAGTGGCAGAATAGGTCAAAGCGAACAAATAGTCTCTTTGTTTCAAAGTTTCATAGAACAGGACAGAACAGAAACAGGCCCTTCAGCCCATCTAATCCATGACAAACTGCCTAGTCCCATCAACCTGCACCCAGACTAAGCCCTCCAGATTCCCTCCATCCAAGTATCCATCCAAATTTCTCTTAATTGTTGAAATCAAACTGGCATTCACCACTTCTGCTGGCAGCTCATTCCACACTCTCACCAATCTCTGGGTGAAGAAGTTTCCCCTGATGTTCCCCCTTAAATGTTTCACTTTGTTTAAGTCTTGACCCCTAGTTCTAGTTTCACCCAATCCCAGTGGTAAAAGCTTGCATTTATCCCATCTATACCCTTCATAACTCTGTGTACCTCTATCAAATCACCCCTTATTCTCCTCCTCTCTTGGGAATAAAGTTCTAACCTATTCAAACGTTTCCCTATAACTGAGGTCCTCAGGTCCTTGCACTATCTTTTCCTATTACAAATAACCAAGACTTTGTTTAACTTATGGTAATTATCAGTTTAGATACTATGGAAAACTATAGGAACACAGGGAATCAAATATGACCGATTCTTTCTTCAGTGTTGTAAGGCAGGATATTAGATACATAAACCATATCCCCTAGTTAGATGAAGGCAATTATACTAGCAACGATCCTAATCCTAAATGAGATAAACTAGCAGACAATCTTGGAACTTTCCAGGCTGGAATCCACCGTGCCAGACCAAAACTAAACATTTGACCAACATTCCAAGTGAAATTAGGTTACCTACACAACACTCAGGAACTTCAGAAAAAAATTACAGAAAGACTGAAATAAGTTACCTGTAGTGTTTCTCTGCACACGTAAGCTATCTGTAGTTCTGATAAAGGCCCTGTCACTGTTTAAAAGAAACAGCATAATCAATGTATGATACTAGTTTAAGACCATAAAGCATGCTCAATTACATTCAAACATCTCTAAAAATTATAACATGAAAGACAAGGCTCTATATTTAGAGTATTTGCTTCGTTTAAACTCGACCCTTTTCAGAATCTGATATGTCAGCTCATCCATCTTTTTCCACCGTGTTATCCCTCCATTTTAAATGAATTAGAAAGTCTCATCCCTTCCTGAATGCTTGAGTGGTTTAAAGTCAGAATGAAAAAATCTTTTTCAGTGATCACATTTGATGAATCGGCAGATCTGTTACATTCACTTCCGTAACTTTGGCTCCCTTTGTTTACATATGTCATGTGTGACACCAAGCAGAGCTATCGGAGGGATGATGCTAATGAGAGAGATAACGGAAGACAATGGAGAAACATTCAAAATGCTAATAAGAGAGAAGAGAGAGATTAATGAGAAAGAAACACAATTCAGATATTGACAGACCGTTTGCTTTGAACCTGAACTGTTTGAAGTTTGATGGACAGGTGATACGCCAGCAGGGGGATAAAAAGAGCAGGTTTGCTAAGGCACGACATGCCACGAGACTCTAGAAAGAGCAGTGTGCCCCCACAAGTTGGTGGAAGTTTGGAGGACCGGTTCGCGGAAATCGGTCAGAAGCTCACAGTGTGTAAAGGTACGATCAGTGGGAACCTGGGGTGTGTGTCCGCCCTTGCCTGGGTGCCGGGTTCACCACGGAAGAACGATGGTATCCGGAACGGATGGGTCACAGTCGGTGACCACAGCGGGATCAGAAGACATCAAAAGGTCTGCCCGAAACCAACTGCATCTCTCCTCTCTCCAACGGTACAACAACAGCGATTACTTCAAACTGCACTAAACTGAACTGAACTCTGCTTCACTTAAGACTGATCATTTTACCCCTAGACTGCGACAGAGCTTGGTTGATTCCTATTACCCTATTTCTGTGTCTGTGTGTGTATTATCATTGCTAACCTATTACATTTATACCCTTGCGATTAGTGTACTGTATTACTTATTTCTTTAATAAAACTTTATTAGTTCCTAGTAATCACAGACTCCATTTCTGCTGGTTTGGCAATCCAGTTACGGGGTACGTAACACATACAACCTCCAACTCTTACTCAGAAGGTCATGTGTGGCTTTCAAGTCTTCAATATCTCTAAATCACATAGAGCTCACCAAAATAGAATACAGAAAGGCAACCTATTCACTGGAATGTCAATGGCACACTAATTGGCTCCAAGAATGAGCACAAGAACTCAGCATTTCTCCAAATTATGAGATGTTTCTATTGTTCATTTGAATGTTTGTATGTCCAAAAATATACAAATGAGACAAGTCCCACAAGCTGCTTCAATATCTGATGGGAGGAAAAACCAAAGGGTTCATAGAGATTTTTCTTAAAATCACAGCAACTTGTGATCTGGAACATATTGTCTGAACATGTACGGAAACAGAGATTCAAGAGAACTCATCAAATGCATGAGGGGAAAACATTTACAGTACTGTATTATCCTACAAACCTGCAGGAGGAAGAAACCGGAAATCCATGAGCCAATCCTCATCAGGGGATCAGAGGTGGAAAGGGTCAGTAACTTTAAATTCCTCAGCGTTATCACTTAATAGGATCTGCCCTGGGTCAGCATGCAAATGCCAATACAAAGGCAGCATGGCAGCACGTCTACTTTCTTAGAAATTTGCAACGTCATCTAAAACTCTGACAAACTTCTTTCGAAGCAATCAAGAGTACACTTACTAATATGGAAACACCAAAGCCCTTGAACAGAAAAGCCCAAAAAAGGAGTGGATATGTCCCAGTCCAACACAGGTAAAGCCCTCCCCACCACTGTGCACATCTACAAGGAGAGCTCTCGCAGGAAAGCTGCATCCATCAAGGATCCCAACAATGCAGGCCCTGCTCTCTTCTCACTGCTGCCATCAGGAAAGAAGTATAGGACTCTTGGGTCCCACACCAGAGTCAGGAACAGTTATTACCATACAACCAAGTTCCTGAACTGGCATGGATAACTCCACTCACCCCAACACTGAACTGATTCCACAACCTATGGATTTACTTTCAAGGATTCTATAACTTATGTTCTCAATGTTTGTTTGTTTATTTATTTATTATTTTGGGGGTTTTTTGCATTGGTTCAATTTGTTGTCTTTTGCACGCTGGTTGATTGTCCGTCTTTGTTGTGAACAGTCTTTCATTGATTCTATTGTGTTTCTTTGCATTTATTGGGAATACCTACAAGAAACAGAGTCCAGAGGAGGATCACAAGAATGATTCCATGAATGAAAGGATTAACATATGAGAAGCATTTGATGGCTCTGGGCCCATAATCACTGGAGTTTAGAAGAATTGGGGGGGGAGGGGTTTCCTCATTGAAATCTATCAAATATTGAAAGGCCTAGATAGAGTTGATGCAGAGATGATGTTTTCTAAATGGGGGAGTCTAGGACCAGAGGGCGCAGCCTCAGCATAGAGGGACATCCATTTAGAACAGAGATGAGAAGGAAATTCTTTATCCAGAGGGTGGTGAATCTGTGGAAATCATTGCTACTGATGGCTTTGGAGGCCAAATCATTGAATATATTTAAAGCAGAGTTTGACAGGTTCGTATTTAGTCAGGGTATCAGGTTACTGGGAGAAGGTAGGGGAACAGGGTTGTGAGAGCTAATAAATCAGCCATGATGGAATGGAGGAGCAGACTCGATGGGCCGAATAGCCTAATTCTGTTCCTGTCTTATGGTCTTGTAGTCTAAAAATGAATCTCAGTGTAGTATATGGTGGCACATACCTATTTTGATAATATATTTACTTTGTACTTTGAAATCCATACTGCACACTCTCTGTGGTGTCAGAATAGTAGCACCATAGAATTTCAAACAGTTTTCAAGTAATGAGGTTTATAAAGTTGAGAACCAAATTTGTAACAACAGCAATCACTTGTTAATTTACTGAAAATATTATGCAGGATTACAAAACAAATATTTACTAAGGTTAAAAGGGCGGCTCTCAGGCACAAAATGTGATTGTATAAAGGAATATATAAAACATAACATACTGTTACATTTGATGAAAATTATGTTTCATAAAAATTATATTAGAGCTCATTATGAGTGAAGAAATTATGTCTTGGATGTGGAGTTTTCATTTGGGAAAAAATATCTGTAATGTTCACATATTCCTATTTATTGTTCAAGCATCATTTTAAAAATAGATTTGTATACTCACCATGATAAATATCTTGTAATGATCCACCACCACAAAACTCCATACAGATCCATAACTTGTCGCGTCTGAATTAAAGGAAAAAGACAACTCCATTTTTCAATTCCGAATAATCATACACCTCAATACTTTGCACACGGTCATAAAAAGCAGAAGTTTTACTATGGCTTTAGGGAGCACTTCTAGTATTGAGGTCTTAAGATCCAGCATTTCTTTGAAATAATTTCCCAGGGTCTGGGACGACACCTTCAGCTGCAGTAACATTAAAACATGGAACACACAAGTACAGCAGAGTACAGGCCCTTCAGCCTACAATGTTGTGCCGATCCGACCTGTATATACATATTCAACGATCAATCTAACCCTTCATTTCTTTTACATCCATATGTCTAAGAGTCTCTTAAAATATCTCTACTGTATCCACCTCTACCACCACTCCAGTTATGCATTCCAGGAACCTACCACCCTGTAAAAAAAATCTTCCTCTGATATCTCCCCTAGATTTTCTTCCACTCATCTTAAACACATGCCCTCTAGCATCAGCAGGTGCTGCCCTGGGAGAAAGGTACTAGCTGTTCACACTGTCTATGCCTGTCATAATCTAATACATTTCTATCAAGTCACCTCTCCTACTCCTTCACTTGAAAGAGAAAAGCAGTAGCTCCCTGAACTTCTCCTCATAAGACATGCCCTCTAATCCAGACATCACCCTCTCTAAAGCTTTCACATTCGTAACATGCGGTGACAAAAATTTAACACAGTACACCAACAGTGGTCTAACCAGAGTTTTATAGAGCTGCAACATAACCTCACACTCCTGAACTCAACCTTGACTAATGAAGGCCACTACACCATATGCCTTCTTAACCACCCTAGCAACTTGCGCTAGGGTGACCCCAAGATCCCTCTGTTCCTCCACATTGCTAAGAATCCTGCCATTGACTCATACTCCACCATCTAGTTTGGATCCACCATCTAATCACACTTCTCTGGATTGAATTCCATCTGCCACTTCTCCACCCACTCTGCATCCTGTTTATATCCCATTGTAACCTATGACAACCATCTACCACACCTCCAACATTTACTTGTGTCACCAGCAAACTTACTAAACCACCCCTCCACTTCCTCATTCAAGTCATTTATAAAAATCACAAAAAACAGGAGCCAAGAACAAATCCCTGTGGAACACAAAGATGAGAAAATCTGCAGGTGCTGGAAATCCAAGCCACACACACAAAATGCTGGAGGAACTCAGCAGGCCAGGCAGCATCTATGGAAAAGAGTAAACAGTCAACGTTTCGGGCCAAGACCCTTTATCAGGACTGGAAAACAAGATGAGAAGTTAGATCAAGACTGTGGGAGGAGGGGAAGAAGTGGTACAAGGTAGTATGTGATAGCTGAAACCGGGAAAGAGGGAAGGTGAAGTAAAGGGCTGGGAAGCTCATAGGTGAAGGAGATAAAGTGCTGGAGAAGGGGGTATCTGATAGGAGAGGGTAGAAGACCAGAGAAGAAAGGGAAGGGGGAGGAGCAGCACAGGGAGATGATGGGCAGGTAAGGAGATGAGGTGAGAGGGGGAAACTAGAATGGGAATGGTGGAGGGGTTGGGGGAGGCGTGTGGAGAACAATTACCAGGAGTTTGAGAAATTGGTGGGTTATCTTGGCCATGTCAAACATCTTACTAAAATCCATACACACACCACACCCACTGCTTTACTTCCATTTGTTTTGTCACCTCAACAAAACTCAATTTGATTTGTGAGGTACGACGTAGCCTTCACACAAAGCCATACTGACTATCCCTAATAAGACTATGCTTCATCAAATGCTTATAAATCCTATCCCTCCGAACCCTCTCCAAAAGTTAGCCCACCACTGACATACAACTCACTTGTCTATAATTCCCAAGATTATCCCAATTATCTTTCTTGAACAACAGAACAAACTTTACCATCTTCCAATCCTCTGGTACCACTCCTATGGCCAGAGGAAATGTGTGTATCATAAATGCTCCAGCAATCTCCTCCCTCTCCTTGAAGTAACCTGGGAATACCTCACCTGGCCCCCGGTGACTTATATATCAAATATTCTTCAGAAGCTACAACAATGCCTTTTTCTTAACCTCAGCATGTTCCAGTACATTAGCTGTTCTACATCTACTTCAAATTCATCAAGATCCCTCTCACCGGTGAACTCTGAAGTATTGTTAAGGACCTCCCACATCTCCTCTGATTTCAGGTACATTTCTCCCTTTATCCCTGAGAGGTTCTACCCTCACTCTTGTCATCCACCTGTTCTTTACATATATATAGAACAACTTGGGGTTTTCTTTAAACCTACTCGCCAAGGCCTTCCCAAGCCTTCTAGCTCTCCCAAGCCCTTTCTTAAGCTCCTTCCTGGCTTATAATTCTCAAGAGCCCTGCTTGACTTTTGCTTCTTCAACATTAAGCACTCTTCCTTCTTCCTCTTGACTAAATGTTCCATCTCTCTTACCAACCATGGTCCCTTCACCCTATCATCCTTTCTATCTCAATGGGACAAACCTATCCAGAACCCCTTGCAAATACTCCCTAAAAAACCTCCACATTTCTGTTGTGCATTTCTCTGAGTACATGTGCTCAGAATTTACACCTGGAAGTTCCTGCCTAATAGCATCATAATTTCTCCTCTCCACTTAAATACCTTCCCATATCGTTTGCTCCTATCCCTGTCTAAATTACACTTAAGGTCAAGGAATTGCGGGCATTGTGTTCAAAATGTTTGCCCACAGAGAGGGATGTCGCCTGATCAAGTTCATGACCGAGCACCAGATCCAGTATGGACTCTCCTCTACAACACACAGAAAATGCTGGAGGAGCTCACCAGGCCAGGCAACATCTATGGAAAAAAAGTACAGTCAACGTTTCAGGCAAGAAAGCCAGTAGAGGGATTAGGAAGCAATAGAAATATGCAATGGGCACTTGTGTCCTCTTAAGTAGTCACAGGACCTCATAGCTGGGTTTACAAAAGGAATGCTGACAGAGATCATGAAATTCAGGCAAATGGCAGTGCAGGGTGGGCACGGTGGGTCATCAGTCTGCCTGTTCTTGGGAGGTACAGGGAAGCTGGGCTCTGCATCCTTTTCAGAAAGGAAATTTCAAAATGTAACTGTCCTTTTTCAAAAAAAAAAAATTAGACTCCAAAACTTCCACGTGGGAAAGCACATCAGTTTCCTACAGGATTATGTGATTCTAGACTTCAGATCCTTGCCTTTATGCGTTCAAGCATTCATTTTAACAAGCTGACCAAATATGTGGACAGAAAACTAACCGCTGATACACACATTGCTTAGTGATTTATGACCTTGAATAAAACCATTTTCATAAATATGCAGAGTCACCCTCACAGAAAAACTCAACATTCATCGGTATGCAATTCCCAATCTTGATACACAATTGGTTGGCGTAGATTGTTTGGTGGCCCTGTTTTCCATAACAGCTTGTACTTAAATGGCATCAGCAATCTGGTAAAAGCTCCCAAGGCACTGCACAGAAAAATTATCAAACATGATATTTAAGAGACCAGAATGGGAAGAACACGCATCTCGGAGGGCTGAAGAATATTGCAGAAATGGAGAAGGCAAGCATACTGACAGTTCTGAAAACAAAAACAATTTTAAACCCAGTTGATACAGTTCCACAAGCACAGGCATGATTAGTGAATGAAGTGACACAGGCAGCCAAGTAGAACTAAAGATTGAACAAAGGGGGCCTCTGATACCAGTGTCAAATCTCAAGGTAACACAGTATGACTGAGGGTTTCAGCAACAGATTGGCTAAGGTAGGACAAAAAAAAACAGGCAGGTGAAAATCAGCAGTGTTGGTTGTGACCAGATGTACAAGCCAAAGCTCAAGATCAAAAGAGATATATTCTGAAAGTTCAGAAACATTCTATCAAGTAGTTCCCCTTCTTTCACTTGAGAGGTTTCATCCTCAAGGTTATTAGATCTGTCAAAAACAATTTGCCCTTCATAAAACCAAGTCTAATCATAATGATTTCTCAAGTGCCTAGCTGCACATCTTTGATGATGAATATGGCCTACAGATTCTGGTCTCTGTGATACAGTCTTCCTGGATTGTTCCAGAATCCAGGCAACTTTGAAAATTCACCACTAATCAGTCAATTGTTTCTGCATTCACTTCTAAGAGCGCCGAATGCAGACTTATAGGATTTGTAAGATTTTAATCACCCTAACTTATCTACAGTTTCTTTTTAATTACTGTCATTAAACCCTTATTTCCTTTCCATTTGGTTACAATTATCATGTATACTGCAATAAAGGCAGAGATAGATTTTTTCCACTACTCTGCGACTTCTTCATTCCCATTATTCTTTCTACCCTTGTCTTCAAAGGACCTACAGTAATGTTTATGATTCACTTTTTAAAAAACCATTCTCTTTTGCTAATTTGTGCTAAATTACTCACATATTTCATTTTCTCTGTGTTATCAACCTTGTTTCCCAAAACTCCCCTTAACTGAAATGTTATAAGCTTTTTAACTATCATCCTTAACTTCTTCAGCTAATGGTGGATAATTCAGTATTTTTTTAAAATAATTATCTGTGGAACTCTGATCTCTTAAGAATTTTATATTTTTTAATATTTGCTGTTCACTATTTATTGAGTGAAACTGGCAAACAGACTTAATTTCTCTCTCTCACTCAAGCTGCAGACAAAATCTTTTCATGCTTTGATCATTCTGCAAATAAGACCATAAGACCTACGAAGTGAATTAGGCTCCACCATTCAATCATGGCTGATTTTTTTCCAAACGCTATTTTCCCACCTTCTCACTGTAACTCTTAAGCCCCCCCCCACCAAGCGAGAACCTAATTTCTGCCCAAAAAGCACCCAAAAGATTGGCTTCCACTCTCTACCTGAAGAAGTTCCTCCCTTTAAATCTATTAACACTTCTTGTAACTGATCCTTGTCTCTGCCCTCCCACCTTCTTTGTTTAAAAGCCCTCTCCATAGTCCTACTTATCCAGTTTGCCAGGGGACTAATCAAAATCTTGTTTAAGTGGAGCTTGTTACAAGGGAGTGCTGTCACTTACCTCTCCATTTCCAGTGCTCCACCAGGTCACAACCATTTTTTTAACCTATGACTCAACTGTTTTCCAGGACAAGTGGCATCCCTTTGCTCATTACTTCCTAAGTCCAATGAAGCTTTCTCCTCTTTCGAAACTACAATCAAAATACCTGAACACATTTTAAATGCAGGCACATGTAAATAGAGAATTCATACACTTCACACTATGCCTCAACCTTTCTTCCTCCATGTCATAATCAATGCGACCCACCACATTTTGCTCCTTTACCACAGAGTCCATTTCTTGGTAAATTCAATCAGGGTTTTTATATTTTGCACCGTACTACTGCCGCAAGATAAATCTCACGACACATTTCAGTGATAGTGCACCTGATTCACAGAGACACAAGAGACCACAGATGCTGCATTCTAGAGCAAGAAACACACTGTTGGAGGAATTCAATGGGTGCAGCAGCATCTGTGGAGGGAATGGACAGGCAAGCATTTGGGCCGTGACCATTCAGCTGGATACGAAGATGTCTAACTTGAAACATTTCCCTCCACAGATGCTGTTAGAGTTCCTCCAGCAACTTTTGGGGTTTTTTTTGCTACAATCTCCTTCAAGCTCTCACTTCCCTGCATCAAGACACTGACCTCAAATTTCTTTTCTCTCCTCAAAGCTTTAAGTAAACACTTTCTCATAACTCTTGCAGTACCTTTATTGCTTTGTATTTACTTCCTCAATTCTGTTTATTACTGAGGAGCTTTGGGTATTTACTATACTGGAGTTGCCATATATAAGTATTTTGCTGTTGGACACCCAAATTTGAAACTGAGGTTCATTAAGAAAATAATCATAACATTATTTGCAATTATAATGCATATAATCTGCTGATTAACATTGAAACATGACCACATAGAAACACATGTCCCAATTGCATCATTAAACTAATTTCAAATGCAAGTTCGTATGAAAGCACAATAAAGATAGTTGTTACATAAGTAGTGAAATATGTAAACTGCTGCAAATACCTGAGGTAACTGCCAAAATACGCGACAATATTTGAGTGTTTACAGTCTTTCATCATAATAATCTCCTGCTGTACAATGGCAAAGTCTTCACCTGAGAAGGAAATATTTTAGTTAAATATTAATAGACAAATGAATGTTAAACTTACACTCTTGACACAAAAAGTTCTAATTTAAAACACTAACAATCCAGCATAAATAATTCATATATTCTGCCAACTAAACAAGTAACTATTGTTAAGAATTGTTAAGCATTGGACATCCTTCAGGATTTATTGAGGTAGCAGCGAATAATTTAAAAAACAAGAACCAGCTTTGTCACTATTTCAAATATGGCACACATTAAAATACTTAAAGATCACTGAAGCCATTTGTGGAAATATTTGTTCTGTCAAAGAACGTTTGAGGTATTTGTACATCTATAGAGAGCCATACCTCAAGACAGTGTTCAAAGAACAAACATTTTGGGTGTCTGGAATCCCGAAGGTATTTGAATATTCAAAGCTGCTTGGTCGGTTAAAATGCACTCCTGTTGTACATATGTAGTTCTACGAACCACGATACTCAAACACTGAAGTAAACTATGTAACAGCAACTTGGAAACTGCATTTAATCACCTTTTGTTATTTTTGTACTTAAAAGAGGAAATAAAACCTCAAAGTACTTTATTGAGATGGGAGATCCTGATACCATTGGAGAAATGGTTTGATTAAAAGTAGGATGATCAAGAAAAAGCAACCTCACTTTTTCTTGCTCAGTAGGGGCTTTTGTTTTCATCACCGAAAATTATTTTTCAATCTTTATAATAATGTTTTTTTTCTCGAGACATTGTAAGTGTTGTTTACTTCGATGTACTCTTGTAAGTTTTGGATAATAATAATAATAAAAAGATTTGAAAAGGAAAGTAGGATGATCTATCTACAGCTAAGAATCGTAACACTATGTAAACCAGAAGGCTGCATCACTTTAGGAGGAGGAATTTCTTAATTCAGAGGCCAGTGAATATTGAGAATTCTCTCGGAGAAGAGTGAAGGTACAGCAGCCCTAGGTCCCACACCACCAGGTTCAAGCACAGTTATTTCCCTACAACCATCAGGCTCCTGAACCAATGTTGATTACTTCACTCACCTCAACTCTGAAATGATTCCACAACCTATAGACTCACTCTCAAGGTCTCCCCAACTCATGTGCTCAATATCATTTATTATTTATTCTTTTATTTTGTATTTGAAGTCTGTCATCATTTGCATACTGTTTTTTGTCCGTCTTTGTTTATGTGCAGTTCTTCATCAACTCCATTGTCAACTCCATGCTTTTCGGCAACTGGCCGGACCGATCCAGTGTCCCCTTCACCATCAGGTCTGACCACGTGAAGGTGTTGGGGATCTGGTTCGGAGGGGCCGAGGTGTGCAACAAGAACTGGCAGGAGCGGACTGCCAAGGTGATACAGAAACTGGGACTGTGGGGAGGGCACTCCCTATCGATAACGGGCAAGAACCGGGTCATCAGGTGTGAGGTGCTCTCAGGGCTGCTGTACTTGGCACAGGTGTGGCCCGTCCCCCACTCCTACAGCTAGGAAATCACCCCAGCTGTCTTCAGATTCGTCTAGGGATCCAAGGTGGAGCGGGTCAGACGGACCATCATGCACAAGTACCTCGACAATGGGGGCAAGAACGTCCCCAGTGTCGCCCTCACCCTGATGGCCAGCTTCGTGTGTGGCTGCATCAGGTTGTGTGTGTAGAACCCAGGTGTGTGGGCACCAAGTACCACTATGTGCCCAGGTTCTACCTGTCACCCTGGCTACGAAGGATGGGTCTGGCCCCACTCCCGCGCAACACCCCAGTAAGCTGGTCGTTGCCACCATACCTGTCCTTCGTATAAAAGTTCTTCCAGGAGAACGCCTTTGACCACAGGGCCATCAGGCAGTGGTCGGCACGTAATGTCCTGCAGGCACTGCAGGAGAAGGACGTGATGGACACAGTGGGGTGGTTCCCTGAGCAGACCGTCCAGTTCATCTGGCAAAATGCCTCATCGCCAGATCTCACCAACAGGCACCAAGACCTCGCCCGGCTGGCGGTGAGAGGGGCCCTCCCAGTCAGATCCCTCCTGTACACCCGGAACATCGTCTCCGCACCCCACTGCCCATGGGAGGACTGCAGTGAGGAGTCTCTGACCCACCTCTTTGCATAATGTCAGTTCGCAGAGAGGGTGTGGAGGAGGATGGACGGGCTAGTGTCACGTTTCATCCCCAGCAGGTGCATAACAGAGGACTCTCCGATCTATGGGCTGTTCCTGGGGACGCACACGGAGACCAACATCCGGAGCTGCTGGCAGATCATCAACTCGGTGAAAGACGCCCTTTGGTCAGCCCGAAACTTGATGATCTACCAGCACATGGAGATGTCGGTGGGAGAATGCTGCCAACTGGCACATTCTCGGCTGCAGGAGTACGTGCTGAGGGACGCACTAAAACTCGGTGCAGCCACCGCAAGGGCCCGGTGGGGAAGGACCACGGTATAGGTTTCTCCACCCGTGGGAGTGGGAGGGGTAGGGTAGCAGGGAGTATACCCCTCAACAATGATGTGGTAAGGTGAACAACTGGAGTACCACGTGGGTGGCCATAAGTATGGACATGTACAGACCATAACGGAAATGTATGTAGGAAAGTTATTGAATGGTTTATTGTATATAATTTTATTTTTGAAAAAAGAATATTTTGAAATTTTAAAAAATTATTTGTAACTACCGTGAATGCCCACCCAAAAAAGGAATCTCAGAGTGCTATAGGGTGCCTTATATGTATTTTGATAATAAATTTACTTTGAAATTTAAACCATCTGCTGAAGCTGTAAGGCTGTAAAAAGGGGGGTCACCAAACCCTCGGCTGCCAAGAGGCTGAATGCTACAACCCGCTTGGAGAGGCCAGTCACATGAAAATTCTGCCCAACTGTAAGTAACCATTTAACCATATAGCAATGACAGCACAGAAACAGGCCATCTCGGCCCTTCTAGTCCATGCCGAACTTACCCTATCCTAGTCCCACCAACCTGCACTCAGCCCATAACCCTCTATTCCTTTCCTGTCCATATATCTATCCAATTTAACTTTAAACGACAACACAGAACCTGCCTCAACCACTTCTGCTGGAAGCTCATTCCACACAGCTACCATTCTGTGAGTAAAGAAGTTCCCCCTCAACTTTTGTCCTCTATTTCTCAACCCATGTCGTTTGAATCTTCCCCACTCTCAATGGAAAAAGTCTAACCACGTCAACTCTATCAATCCCCCTCATAATTTTAAACACCTCTATCAAGTCCCCCCTCAACCTTCTACGCTCCAAAGAATAAACACCTAACTTGTTCAACCTTTCTCTGTAAATTAGGAGATGAAACCCAGGCAACATTTTAGTAAACCTTCTCTGGACTCCCTCAATTTTTTTTTGACATCTTTCCTATAATTCGGTGACCAGAACTGTACACCCAGATTTGGCCTTACCAATGCCTTATACAAATTCAACATTACATCCCAACTCCTATACTCAATGCTCTGATTAATAAAGGCCAGCAAACCAAAAGCTTTCTTCACCACCTTATCCACATGAGATTCCACCTTCAGGGAACTATGCACCATTATTCCTAGATCCCTCTGTTCTAAAGCATTCTTTAATGTCCATTTACCATGTACGTCCTATTTTGATTAGTTCTACTAAAATGTAGCACCTCACATTTTTCAGCATTAAACTCCATCTGCCATCTTTCAGCCCACCCACTCTTCTAACTATCCTAAATCTCTCTGCAAGTTTTGAAAACCTACCTCATCATCCCCAACACCACCTATCTTAGTATTATTTGCATACTTAATAATCCAATTTACCACCCCATCATATTACAAACAACATTGGACCCAGTACAGATCCTTGAGGCACACTGCTACACACCATCCTCCAATCTGACACATAGTTATCCACCACTACTCTCTGGTGTCTCCCATCTAGCCACTGCTGAATCCATTTTACTACTTCCACCTTAATGCCTAACGCTTGAACCTTCCTAACTAACCTTCCGTGTGGAACCTTGTCAAAGGCCTTACTAAAGTCCATATAGACAACATCCACCGTTTTACCCTCGTCAACTTTCTTAGTAACCTCTTAAAGAAATTCAATAAGATTTGTCAAACATGACCTTCCACGCACAAATCCATGTTGACTGTTCCTAATCAGACCCTGTCTATCCAGAAAATTATATATACCATCTCTGAGAATACTTTCCATCAATTTACCTACCACTGACGTCAAACTCACAGGCCAATAATTGCCAGGTTTACTCTTAGAACCCTTTTTAAACAATAGAACCACATGAGCAATACGCCAATCCTCCGGCACCATTCCTGTTTCTAATGACATTTGAAATATTTCTGTCAGAGCCCCTGATATTTCTACACTAACTTCCCTCAAAGTCCTAGGGAATATCTTATCCGGACCCGGAGATTTATCCACTTTTATATTCCTTAGAAGTGCCAGTACTTCCTCTTCTTTAATTGTCATACTTTCCATAATTACGCTACTTGTTTCCTTTACCTTACACAATTCAATATCCTTCTCCTTAGTGAATACTGAAGAAAAGAAATTGTTCAAAATCTCCCCCATCTCTTTTGGCTCTGCACATAGCCGTCCACTCTGATTCTGTAAGGGACCAATTTTATCCCTCACTATCCTTTTGCCACTAACATAACTGTAGAAACCCTTTGGATTTATTTTCACCTTACTTGCCAAAGCAGCCTCATATCTTCTTTTAGCTTTTCTAATTTCTTTCTTAAGATTCTTTTTACATTCTTTATATTCCTTGAGTACCTCATTAACTCCAAGCTGCCTGTATTTATTGAAGATCCCTCTCTTTTTCTGAACCAAGTTTCTAATATCGTTTGAAAACCATGACTCTCTCAAACTTTTAACCTTTCCTTTCAACCTAACAGGAACATAAAGATTCTGAACCCTCAAAATTTCACCTTTAAATCAACTCCATTTCTCTGTTACATCCTTCCCACAAAACAAATTTTCCCAATCCACTCCTTCTAAATCCTTTCGCATCTCCTCAAAGTTAGCCTTTCTCCAATCAAAAATCTCAATCCTAGGTCCAGTCCTATCCTTCTCCATAATTACACTGAAACTAATTGTATTGTGATCACTGGACCCGAAGTGCTCCCCAACAAATACCTCCGTCACCTGCCCTGTCTCATTCCCTAACAGGAGATCCAACACTGCCCCTTCTCTAGTTGGTACCTCTATGTATTGCTTCAAAAAGCTATCCTGCACACATTTTAAAACTAAACTCCAAACCAAACTCCAAACCATCCAGCCCTTTTACAGAATGGGCTTCCCAGTCTATGTGTGGAAAATTAAAATCTCCCACAATCACAACCTTGTGCATACTACAAATATCTGCTATCTCCTTACAAATTTGCTCCTACAGTTCTCAGTCCCCATTAGGTGGTCTAGAATACACACCTATAAGCGTCACAACACCTTTCCTATTCCTCAATTCCACCCAAATAGCCTCCCCAGACGAGTCCACTAATCTATCCTGCCAGAGCACCGCTGTTATGTAATCCCTGACAAGCAATGCAACACCTCCCCCTCTTGCCCCTCCTATTCTATCACACCTGAAGCAATGAAATTCTGGAATATTTAGTTGCCAATCACACCCCTCCTGCAACCACATTTCACTAATAGCTACAACATCATACTTCCAGGTATCAATCCATGCTCTAGGTTCATCCATCCTTCTTATAATGCTCCTAGCATTAAAATAGATGCATTCAAGAAACTCTCCACCTCCCACTCTCTGTTTATCCTTAATTGAGCAAACAACTTTGTTATCTTCTTCTTCTTTTTCCCCTACATCAACCTCCCCTCTCCTAGTCTCCTTAATTAGATTCCCTCCCCCCAACCATTCTAGTTTAAAGTCACCTCAGTAGCCCTCGCAAATCACCTGCCACCTGCCTGTAACTTCTCTCTATCAACTCCTCACTCTCCCTGACAAGACAAAGGTCATCAAGCTGCAACTCCAGTTCCCTAAAGCGGTCTCCTAGGAGCTGCATCTTGACGCACCTGGCACAGATGTGGATGTCCGGGAGGCTTGGAGACTCCACTACCTCCCACATCCGGCACTGAGAACAACAAGCTGCCCTCACACTCATACTCCCACCCGCCTTCAAATAAATTTTTTTTTAAAATGAATAACCAAACCCTCTTCGCCTCGCCTGCTTCCACCTAAGCCTGTTTAGCCAAAGCCCTTAAGCTTTCACTCTGCTCTCGGCTCACCCCGCAGCCTGCAAACTACACTGCCCGCTATATAAGGTTGTGTTCCTTTTAAATCTTCCTTATTTCCCTCCACGACGTCACACGCCTGAGCAGTCCTGCCTCTCTCGACACCGATGGAAAAAAACAAAAAATTTTAAAAAGGCTTCCTCCACACTCCCGCTCCGAATCTCAGTCTTCTTTCTCCAAATTCTCCTAAGTACAGCAAAGCCCAAACAATGAGACAAGGGCCGAGAGACCTTTTGAAGGAACAATCATAATAATTTTCTGCCCAAGGTGTGCTGACGCAGAATCATTGCATCTCAGGGTGAGGGAGGTGGATTTTTTGTCTCCAGGAGAATGAAGGGTTATACCGAGCCAGAAGGAAAGAGAGCTGAAGTCAGGTCAGAGCAGCCATGAGTTTACTGAAGGGGGCCAGGCGCGAGGGGCCAAATGGCCACCACTTGCTCCTTGTTTTATGGTCTGAATTTAGCGGCATCTTCTGTGTTTATTTCTGATCTACAATATCTGCACTTTCTTTTTCCTCTGTAACTGGTTGTGTTTTCCATAACATGACAGAAGAGAAGTTCGGTCGCTACTTGGTCACGTTGGTAAACACTCTGGTAACGTCCTTGAGGTGTGTAAACATACACATCTTTTGCTACTAGTGCACAAAGGAATTTAAACTGCACACAAAACACATGTTTTGGCATGTTAGGTATATTTCATGATCATACACCATCACATTTCCTTTTCCAGTTTCTGAGCAGACAGTATTGACAACGTGAAGCTTGCAATGATTTGTCTGCAGATTTTAGAGCTGGCTTATTTATACTGTTTTTATTGAAGAAATTGTACAGTGTGCGCGTTTTGTCACTGGCACAAAAATTGGACAGCACAAGATTTTTGCACACACTGTTCATTACAAATTAGAGGGAACATTGCCTCCAAAATCCTGGTGGTTGGTGAGTGCTTCCAATGATGCCCCACCCACATATTTACATACTAGAATGCTTTGTGCAAACTGAAATTAATTTCATGCTAAGATTTGTAAATTAACTTTTATAGTGTTTGGAAAACCCATGTTAAATCATGGTTGCTCTTCTATCAAGGTTTTGGTTACAATTGCAGCTGGTCGTATTTACTTTAGAAGGGTAGGGGGTGTGTGAGGAGAGAATGGACACAGCTCAAAGTCAGTATACACACATCAAAGTTGCTGGTGAACGCAGCAGGCCAAGTAGCATTTGTAGGAAGAGGTGCAGTCAACATTTCAGGCCGAGACCCTTCGTCAGGACTAACTGAAGGAAGAGTGAGTAAGGGATTTGAAAGTTGGAGGGGGAGGGAGAGATCCAAAATGATAGGAGAAGACAGGAGGGGGAGGGGTGGAGCCAAGAGCTGGACAGGTGATTGGCAAAAGGGGATACGAGAGGATCATGGGACAGGAGGTCCGGGAAGAAAGACGGGGGGGGGGGAACCCAGAGGATGGGCAAGAGGTATATTCAGAGGGACAGAGGGAGAAAAAGGAGAGTGAGAGAAAGAATGTGTGCATAAAAATGAGTAACAGGTGGGGTACGAGGGGGAGGTGGGGCCTTAGCGGAAGTTAGAGAAGTTGATGTTCATGCATCAGGTTGGAGGCTACCCAGACGGAATATAAGGTGTTGTTCCTCCAACCTGAGTGTGGCTTCATCTTTACAGTAGAGGAGGCTGTGGATAGACATGTCAGAATGGGAATGGGATGTGGAATTAAAATGTGTGCCACTGGGAGATCCTGCTTTCTCTGGCGGACAGAGCGTAGATGTTCAGCAAAGCGGTCTCCCAGTCTGTGTCGGGTCTCGCCAATATATAAAAGGCCATATCGGGAGCACCGGACGCAGTATATCACCCCAGTCGACTCACAGGTGAAGTGTTGCCCGCTAAGGCCCCACCTCCCCCTTGTACCCCATCTGTTACTTATTTTTATGCACACATTCTTTCTCTCACTCTCTTATTTCTCCCTCTGTCCCTCTGAATATACCTCTTGCCCATCCTCTGGGTCCCCCCCCCCCACGTCTTTCTTCCCGGACCTCCTGTTCCATGATCCTCTCATATCCCCTTTTGCCTATCACCTGTCCAGCTCTTGGCTCTATCCCTCCCCCTCCTGTCTTCTCCTATCATTTTGGATCTCCCCCTCCAACTTTCAAATCCCTTACTCACTCTTCCTTCAGTTATTCCTGACCAAGGGTCTCGGCCTGAAACGTCGACTGCACCTCTTCCTACAGATGCTGCCTGGCCTGCTGTGTTCACCAGCAACTTTGATGTGTGTTGCTTGAATCTCCAGCATCTGCAGAATTCCTGTTGTTTGCGTTCAAAATCAGTATACTCTGGTTTCTCTTCAGATCGTATAAATCTTTCGCCTTTTACTAAAGATTTCCGTGGAGAGGAACACACAGAGTCTCAGACAATTTTTTGATGCCCTGCTTAGGTAGAGCTTGTTTTACATAAAAAATAGAAAAGAATGCTCATTATTAGCATATTTAGTTTGTGGTGACCTCCTCGTCCTGTGATGAGACCACACCCCCTCACACACAACACAATATTCTTCCGATTACCCTCCAACTTGATAGCATAAATCTCCTTGAACTTTCAGTAGCCCCTTTTCATGGCCTTCCTTCTCAAGCCCCATCTTTCAGCCCCAAAACATCAAGTTTTCCATAGATGCTGCCTAGTCTACTGAGTACCTCCAGCAGTGTTGCTTAGTTTTCATGTCTTTGTACCGTGATTCATGTACCCTGGCACTGTTACAGTTCAAGTCCTCAGAAGTTTTATAGTACCTAAAGGTGGATTGATTTCACCACACATTTCATGAACTAATAACATGAGTATAGAGAATATGAGAAAACTTGGAAGCTGTTGAATTAATGAGAATATTTGCATATTTGAATAAACAGTTCATTTTTGAAACAAACCTTTCAACCTGGTGGCCTCCCTTGGGTGACTGCATCAAGCTGTGGCTAGTTATACAAACACAGGTGTCATGTTGCAATGAACTTTGTCAAGTTCATCCCGAGCAGCTGCACAACATGGGGGCTTTCTCACCTCTGGCTTTTTAAAAGTACAAATACTGAAACGAATGTCAAGTGTTGCTGGAAGATCAACTCAGTACCTTTTAGCCTGCCTGAAGCCTATTGGTTTTGTAGGCAAGAACCACAATCCACTTGCAACCAGATATCAAAGACTTCTCAAGTACATGAAGTTTGTGTCATCCAAGTAGGTCACATGAGAGTCAATGGTGCCTAGTACACAGAATGTGCTAAAATACTATAAACATATAGACAGCCATGCATTTTCTTTTGTATTCTTGTACATATTTTAAAGAAAGTTTATTTTTGAAATATTAAAAATCTGTTCTTACCAATTCAATATCTGATACATGCATTATCTAAGGACCGTATATATTAAATGGATTATTTCAAATACAGCACTCAACAGTATTTTATAAGAGAAATGAGACATCCTTACTGTAAATCACACAGGGAAACACAGGTAAATATTTTGTACACGTCTTTTAAATTGGGAAAGGGGTCCTGACTGGTTATTCTTTTTTTATTAGAATAAACTTTATTCATAATGAAAAAAAGTCACAAGAATAAATCATGCCATGCCTTTTCATTCATTTTCAAAGTCAAATGCTTTCATTACATTCCTACAAACCAAACAACAGCACTCAAGTGGCCCCATGGGGTGGTATCCTATTACAATAATTGAGGGGCTCCCTCCTGCAATGCAATTCATCCTTCTCCAGTAGCAGAAGAACCCTAAACCATGGTCCTTCCCCACTAAGCCCTTGCTGTGGCTGCAGCAAGCTCAGTGTGACCCTCAGCACGTTCTCAATTGACAGCATTCCTCCATGGACATCTCGACGTGCTGGCAGAGCAACCATTTTCAGGCAGACCGAGTTGATAACCGGCCAGCAGGACTGTCTCTTCTCCACTACAGCCATCCCAAAGGCTACGCACTGTGCGAGTGATGCCCTGGGCATGCAGGAAGGATGCAACTGGGAAGGCCTCTCTCACCACCAGCCAAGCAACATTTGAGTGCCTGTTGGTGAGGCATTCTGTCAGATGGTCTGGACAGTCTACTCAGGAAACAATCCACTGTGTCCATCAAGTCCTTCACCTACAATGCCTGCAGGATGTTCTGTGCTGGCCTTGTGGTTAAAGGTATTGGTCAAGAAGAACTTTTCTGAAAAGGACAGGTAGTGCAGCAACGTCAATCTGTTTGGGACACTGCTCAGCAACAGGGCCAGACCTATTTTTCGCAATACTGGAGACAGATAGAACCTCAGCATATAGTGGTAATTGGTGCCCACATATTTAGGTTCCACACACAACCTCCACTGTCCAGGGACTTGTGCATTGTGACTCGTCTGACCTCCTCCACCTTGGATCCCCAAATGAACTTGAAGACATCTCGGGTGACTCCCAAGCTGGAAGAGTAGGGGACTGGTCACATCTGTGCCAAGTACAGTAGCCCTGAGAGCACCTCTCACCTGATGATCAGGTTCTTCTCGGTTACCAATAAGGGAGTGCCCTCCACACATTCCAAATTTCTCTTTTACCTTCCCATTCCGCTCCAGCCAATTCTTGTTGTACACGTCAGCCCCTGCAAACCAGATCTCCAGCATCTTCACGTAATTGGACCTGATGGTGAAGGGGTTACTGGATCGGTTGGGCCAGTTGCCAAAGAGCATGGCCTCACCTTTCGTGCAGTTAACCCTGGCCCCTAATGCCAACTCGAACTGGCTGCAGATGCTTTTGAATCTGTGAAATGATCTCAGATCCAAGCAGAAGACAACTTTTCCATAAAAATACTATCAGAAAGAATTGTATTACCAAACAAAACCTAGATAGCACCTAGGTAGCCATCCCACATCCCACAAGTGGCCATTTGAAGTGTCAACAGTAAAAAAAACCTCTACATACATTGATTTCTGAGAAACCGCTCTAGATTTTTGTGTCGTTCTGATATCTACAATTCAGTCTCACATGGCTCATTCAATATCACAATATTAAATAACTAATTTACATTATGTACTATTTTGGAAGAATTGGAGCTTTACATTGTGTCTACTATAACAATGTTCCTTTAAAAAGCTGCAAGTCCTAATTAACATTAATATTGCAGAAAACATGAAATTCTGTGTCAACTATCCAAGTAACAGCCTTTACCTATTTCTAATGTTGCCTCAGAGGTCCTTGCATAATCAGAATTTGAGACTACAAAACAAAACCTCACCGGGTTAAACATAAACTACTTAAAGCTTTAACTTAAATCTAATTTTGTTGTAGTAGCAAAAAAATTTGAACACAGCATTCAAATTCCTTCAAGAAAACAAAATGCAAAGGTGCACATTTCCACACCCTGAACATCATTGGGAGAGTTCATTCCCCCACCCCCACCCTTCAGAGGGGAAAAAAACAGCAATCAAGAAAAATGTTTGGCTTTAGTTGGAGTCTCAGGCTGTAAAATTATGAAGGCATAGGCTGGTAAATTTCTAAATCCTGGTCCCTTGGGGAAAAAGAATTATAAAATAACATTCATTAACAAATGTGCCTTCACAGAATGATAGCATGATTTATTCAGCTGAATTGTATCACCACGTTGCTACTGGCTCACTGTAGCACTCTCTGACGAGGGGACCCATATGGTCTTTCCCGGTGTACTGTTAAAACCAGAAGGTACGCTGAGAAGTAGGGGTGTTGGATGAGTTTTCCTGGCCACAGTGTCAACATGGTTGGAACAGTGAGGATGCAGAGAAAAGCCTAGTTAGTGATTCAGTAAGAACGTGGCAGAAAGAACTGAAAAACATCACAGAGCAGAACATAACTTGCATGCAGATTGGGGAGATTATTATTCTTCACTTGCCTTGAATCAGTTCTGAAGTTTTCCACAGAAGTGTCTCATTAGAGTAGAAATTAAACCTTGTTGCAAATATTAAGTTTGAATAACTAAATCATAAAGAGAAAAACAATTCTCACCAATGTTTGGCAAATATAATAACTATTAGAATGCTTATTTTATTTTTCTCTTGCAATGTGAGTGTCTTTATTCTCCCTCCACAATTGTCCAAGAAGATATGCTCAAGGACCATCTGAAATATCTTTTGGATATTTTAGTATAGTTCACTGGCCTATAGCTCAGGACCCAATTATAAGAACTAAGAAATAGGAGCAGGAGTAGGCCATCTTGCCTGTTGAGCCTGCTCCGTCATTCACTACGATTATAACTGACCTGGCCATGGACTCATCTCCACCTACCTGCCTTTTCCCCATAACCCTTAATTCCCCTACTATGCAAAAATCTTTAAAAAGTAAAAGTGCATGTGAGTAAACCACACTGATGAGAGACTGACAAACATCAGAAAAGATAGGTACAGCTTCCTTCTCTAAAGTTCAAAGTAAATTTATTATCAAAGTACTATACATATACAGCACATCACCATATATTACCTTGAGTCCATTTTCTTGCAGGCATTCACAGAGCAGTGAAATACAATAGAATTAATGAAAAACTACACACAGAGACTGACAAACAACCAAAGTGTAAAAGACCAACTGTGCAAATAAAATAAGACAGACAGACAAATGACACCAAGAACATGAGTTGTAGGTCTGGTAAAGTTTCCCACACTGGTTCAGGAGTCTGAAGGCTGTAGTTAATAATTGTTCCTGAACCTGGTGTGGGAACCAAGGCTCATGTACTTCCTTCCCAATGGCAGCAGTGAGAAGAGAACGTGGCTCTTGTCTCCATGCACTTGCCTTGTTAAGCGTTAAGGTGAATTAGTTGGTTTGTTACAGGAAGATTTTTATTTACAAATTTACAAAACAATCCAATTCAAATTCCCATTGCAACACACACAAGAAGGCTGGAGGAACTCAGCAGGTCAGGCAGCAATTATGTAAATGACTGAACAGTTGATGCTCTGTGCCAAAACCCCTCTTCAGGACTGAGAAGGAAAGGGGAAAATGTCAGAATAAAAAGGTAGGAGGCTAGCTAGAAGATGATAGGTGAAGGCAGGTGGGTGTGAAAGGTCAAGGGTTGGTGAAGGAAGGAATCTGAGAGGAGAGGAGAATGGACCAAATGAGAAAGAGGAGGAGGGGGGGGACCCAGGGGGAAGTAACAGACAGGTGAAAAGAGGTGAAAGGTCAGAGTGGGAATGCCAATTTGTTTACCAGAAAGAGAAATCAATGTTCATGCCATCAGGTTGGAGGCTACCCAGGCAGAATGCAAGCTGTTGCACTTCCACCAAGGGTGGTCTCATCTTAGAACAGAAGTCAATGGACCTACACATCAGAACGGGAATGGGAATCTGAATTAAAAAGTTTGCCCACCGGGAAGTCCCACTTATGGAAGATGGTGCAGAGATGTCCCATTGTCAGTGTGAAATCTGAACTTTTCTGTATTATTAATCCAGGCCTCTTGACTAATAGCGCAGCACAGTACCACACTAAACGTACATGATAAATTGATTTAGTTGGAAGTGACGCAAGATCATGAAGTGACTGGTCAAAGTACAAATCAACCCCAGATTATAACAGGGTTAGGTTCCTTCATAGTAGAGGATTCTAGCAGCTGACAAATCCAGCCAGCCAGTCTCCCGACCATTCACTCGTATAGACGGGCTGTACACAGTCAGGTGTTCTCATGCTGGGGTGGTCCTGTATGTACGTCATCACTGTGATTAAAACAAACCCAAAAGATAGTCTGATTTATGTTGTTTCAATCAGGTGTTTTCTGCACAACTATCAGGACTTAGAAGCACTGTTTACAAGAAACACGTATCTCACAGCAAGACAGCAATACATTTGTAAATGCAAAAAAGCAGTAAGGTCCAGCCCAAGTTAATTGACATAAAGTACATACAAACTTGGATAAAAAATGAATTCCCTTTAAGGCAGGGATACCACGGTGTAGGTAACTGAATCAAATGCAAAAGAACTGGCCTACTCAAATTATTCAGCTTTGATTCATATATAAAAAACACATTAATACTGGAAAGGTAACCATAGTTTTAACATTGCTATCACACAGGGAGACTCCCCACTTCTCTAGACATGCATTGCTGATGCCAGTCAACTGAAAATAACATTTTCTCCCAAGAAAACAGCAGCAGCCATTTGGCCTGCTCGTACAGATACAAAGTCCCCATTGCACAATTCACGATCCTGAAGTTTTCACTTTCTCCACTATCTGGGAAAGTGAGATTTAAACCTAAAATTATTTAATCTAAATATGGGATTTGATCCAAACTTAAATCCTACATTTGCATTTGATATCATAAAACTGTTGACTGTAATACCTTCTGGTGCTTTTTCATAGTAGAACATGTAAATGTCTCCAAGATAATCTTCTAGATGCCTTTAAGAGCTGAAAAAAAATGACTCTCATCCTTCCTCACAACCTCAAACTCCCAAACTAGAAATCAACTTCATGGTTCTTCGGGCAGGACAGTATGAATCCCCGAGCAGAGAACAGTATGATAGTACAACTGATTCTTTATTATTTTGCCTCAGAAACTGAAAGCATTTCAACTATTTTCCCTCCTTTATTGTCACTGAAGTTTTTCCAGAATATTTAGTTGCTGTTATTATTGCTAACTGTTTCAAACTTTCTTTGCTGGAATTGCAAAGTCAGGCCAACCCCAAGCTGATGAGCTTGAAAGAACAGACACAGCCAAGTTATGATGTTGATTTGTGTTGCTTGGTCTTCCATCAGAACCAGCACACACAGAAAAACAGAAGGTTAAGATGAACTAAAAATAACAAAAGATGAATGAATTACTCAGCAAATCAGGTCTCTTTATATATTAAACAACAGGAATTCTGCAGATGCTGGAAATTCAAGCAACACACATCAAAGTTGCTGGTGAACGCAGCAGGCCAAGCAGCATCTGTAGGAAGAGGTGTAGTCGATGTTTCAGGCCGAGACCCTGGCCTCTTTATATATTAGATTTATTTGTCACTTGCACATCAAAACATACTATGAATTACGTTGTTTTTGCATCAAAGACCAACACAGGATTGTGCGGGCGAGCAGCCCACAGTGTCAAAAAAAAAAATTCTGCAGATGCTGGAAATCCAAGATAACATACACAAAATGCTGGAGAGCGCACCAGGTCAGACAGATTCCAGAGGAAAGCACAAATAGTTGACATTTTGGGCCGAGACCCCTCTTCACGACTGGAAAAGAGGGAAAATGTCTGAAGAAAAGGTGAGGAGAGGAGAAGGTGTTTGGAATGTGGGAAGAAACCACAGCACCTGCAGGAAACCCATGTAGTCACGGGGAGAACATATAGACTCCTTACAGACTGCAGCTGAAATTGAACCCCACTGGTGATCACTGGCCCTGTGAAGAAATTGCATAAACCAAATTACCACGAAGCCACTCACATGCCTTTATAGGGAAAGTTCACATTTCCAACTGATGACCTACTATAAGAACAGCTTAAAATCATTTACTTGAAACTTTAGCTTTCTTCATAGATGTGGCAATATAACGTAGAGCACTTTTTGTTCTATTTCCAATGTTCCAGTATTTAGATTGTTTCACATTGTAATATTTTGCTTTTTATAATTACTAAAAAAAGAATGCAACAATTAAAAGGTAAAAATGGCCAAAAGCACATATTTGAGGCATTGGGATTATGCAATAAAATGGCATTGCCAATGCACCCTATAATTTTAAAAACTCAAGGTAGCTAGACTCCCCAACCCAATACAAATTCTTTGTTCTCAGTCATTTTCTAATGCACAGTTTCTTGCCTACATTCAGGATTTCCCTTTAATTCCCATCTCACACATTAATGGAAACCATAGAAAGGGTGCATGGGAGATTTACAAGGATGTTGCCTGGATTGGGGAGCATGCCTTATGAGAATAGATTGAGTGAACTCGGCATTTTCTCCTTGGAGCGACAGAGGATGAGAGGTGACCTGACAGAGGTGTATAAGATGATGAGAGGCATTGATCGTGTGGATAGTCGGAGGCTTTTTCCCAGGGCTGAAATGGTTGCCACAAGAGGACACAGGTTTAAGGTGCTTGGGAGTAGGTACAGAGATGTCAGGGTTAAGTGTTTTTTTAAAAACGCCAAGAGTGGTGAGTGCGTGGAATGGGCTGCTGGCAATGGTGGAGGTGGATACGATAGGGTCTTTTAAGAGACTTTTGGATAGGTACATGAAGCTTAGAAAGATAGAGGGCTATCAGTAAGCCTAGTAATTTCTAAGGTAGGGACATGTTCGGCACAACTTTGTGGGCCGAAGGGCCTGTATTGTGCTGTAGGTTTTCTATGTTCCTATGTAATCTTTAAGGATGAAGAGAGATCAAGAGGAAAACTGGGCACCGTCAACAAACATACAGAAGCTCATTTACCATTACATGTGGAACCTGATAGTCTTGGTAGAAAGAGGCCATTTGGGACCCCTTTAAAAGTGCAGAAACTATAAACAGCCTCAAATTCCACAGACTCGTTTAAAATCATTGATTCATTTGTCTTGCTTTACTCCTCCCAACTCCCCAGAGCATTTTCTCACTTATCTGTGGACTGAATTTTGTTCACCACTTCTGCAGTCACTTGCTCAGTGATACCTTCCATTAGTTGATGCCTTTACAATCAACAAGGTCAATTTTAATGTCTTTAAATTTCTTAGTTACGATCTTTACATTTATCCAAATCATTGAAAGGGCCTGCCATGGAACCCTGGGGAAATACGATACAAAATCCTTCCTGTCACAAGGGCATCCTCTCCTTTTGTCAGTAAGCTTGAAATACTGTCATGGCCAAAAAATGATAACATCCCATTTATCAAATCGACAGTTAAAACTGAACCAGGATGTGTGAACAGTAACACGGTAGTACCACTGGGTGACAGCAGAGCAACTGCCTATTCTCAGCAACTGACATTTATGGGATGATAAAAACACTATCTTTTCTTTTAAATTTCAAAAATCAACTTTATTCATAATATAGCTATATAAAAAGGAAGAAACAATACATCTTTTGATGTTCATGGTCATTACATTCAAAGTTAACTTAAAAAAAATGAATTCAACGTCTTTAGCCTTTGCCACAGCAATCCTGTTGGTCACCACTTCCATTTCTATTTCTGATACCTCCAAGTATTTTTCCTTCAAGTTCTTGTCCAGTTCTTTACTGAAACCTTAATCGCCTCCTAGCATCCTTCCAGTAGTGAATTTCACACTATTAGCATCCACCGCATGCAAATAATTTTTCCAAACCACCACCTTAAATCTAATCCTCCAGTTCCACCAAAAGAAAAAGCTGTTCCCATTTACCTTCACCAGGCCTTCCACGATCTGAACACCATAAAACCTCCTCAACCTGCTCTGCTCTAAACACATCCTCGCTCTCCAGTCTAGTCACTTTATAGAATTACCATTCTAATAAATCTTCCCTGCAATATTTAAGTTCTTAATGCTGTTCTTAATCTGCAGAGCCCAGATTTAGGCTAAATTACTCAAAGAATCTAATATCATGCCACCGACACTTGTAAAATCAAAGGTACAACAAAACCTACACAATTCAACAACTGAGTTATTTCAAATGTTGGAACATAGTGTTACAGCTGTGGAGGACATTGGTGAGGTCACACCCGTAATTCTACCATTATAACCTAGTACAATGTTTCAGAATCTATGTACAGAGGGCAGCGTTATCCATTGCCCAATGAAATAATTAACATTTTGCATAACATTCTGACTAAGATGGCCTAACATTCTATACAACCTGTTAAGTATTCTGAGTGTAATTGCTTGTAATTAGGGAATATGTTCATTTATTATCCACAGCTGATTCCCACTATCATAAATAAAATTCATTAGTCAGGAGATTGAGTTCAAGAGCTGTGAGGTAATGTAGCAGCTCTATAAAACCCTGGTTAGACCACACTTGGAGAAGTGTGCTCAGTTCTGGTCATCTCATTATTGGAGGAAGCTTTAGAAAGGGTGCAAAGAAGATTTACTCAGGATGCTACCTGGACTAGTGAATGTCTCATGAAGATAGGCTGTGAGCTAGGGTTATTCTCTTTGGAGTGAAGGAGAATGAGAGGTGATCATATGGTGGTGTACAAGATGAAATGAGACACAGACAGGGCAAATAGTCAAACACTTTTCCTAGGGCAGAAATTGCTAATACAAGGCGACTGGAGGAAACGCATCAACACTTCTTATCTGATTTAGTGTGTTCCAATTTTTATTTGTCTTACATGGGGAAAAAGAAAATTTGTTCTCTGATCTGAGATGTTACAGCTAAGTAAATATTAAAAAAGTGAAGTAAAGCCTAAACATTGCAACTGATACTGTGATTATATGTTGCATAGATGAGATTTTTTCTTATTATCAACGATGATAAAAATGTCACCAGAATTCCAGTTATATTAGGAATATTCGGATCTCTCAGGTGATCTTAGTTTGGAGAAAATCAAAAGTCAAACTTTTGATCCTCGATTTGATTTCGAGAAAAGGTGGGGTTCATTTGCCTGCTATTGTCATCTGATTTGAGTTAATTAATATGGTTTCCTTCCGATTTTTGTTTAAATGGATTTGAGTTGGCGGATTGATGTTTTTCCTTTTATGGAAGCTTGTATGGCGTATAGCTCCGGGGTTGTGCTCCCAATGGGGTTTTTTTCCTTTTTTTCAGTTGGTAGGGCTTTTTCCTCTTAGTTAGTAGGGGTTCTTTTTTCTCTCTTTTTTTCTTTCAAAAGAATATTCTTAACACTTTATTTTTTCTTATTATTATTGATATATTGTATAGCTTTGTTAATCAGTTATTTGCTAATTTAATTCTTCATTGTACATACTGACTTGATTACCTTAATGCATTTTTAATTTTTAATAGTAATTAATAAAAAAGATTTTTTAAATGAAAAATGAAAGGAATATTCTAGTTATATTCCAGGAATAAAGCAGAGTAAAGCATTTCTAAATGAAAGCAGTACTCTACTGAAAACTCTCTCAGGGTAAGAGAGACCAAGGTGCCCCGCTCAAGAGGTACAAGACCAACTTAAACAGCAGCTCTCTCACGCAAATATCGAGGTCAACAAGTGGCAGCAGCGGGCTTGTGACAGAGACCACTGGACAACGCTGATCCACAGTGCAGCCAAGAACTTTGAGGAATCCAGAAGAGCGACTGCTGAAGAAAAGTGGAGATGCAGGAAGGATCCTACTACCCAAGCGCCCGTATCCCAGCCGTACCTGTGTCCCTCCTCACTGCTCCAGAGTCTGTAGATCCAGAAGTGGCCTCTACAGTCACCAGGGAACTTGCTGTTGCTCCTGAGGACTCTTCCTCCCTCCTCATCTTTGCAAGCAAAGAACCAGCCATCGTTTTCTAAACAGGCATCAAATTCAGAAATCAGAGATGCAGAGGGACTTGCAAGTCCCCCGTGCAGGATTCCCTAAAGGTAAACTTGCAAGTTGAGTCGGTAGTAAGGAAGGCAAATGCAATGTCTATGCCCCCGTGCTCATTCAAGTACCTGTCCAGATGTCTCTTAAGTGTTAAATTACTGACTCCCCACCTCCTCTGGAAGCTCACTTCAGCTAACAATTCTGTGTGAAAAATATATACTCCCCAGATCTCCTTTAAACCTTGTCCCTCTAGCTTTAGACACCCCTACCATGGGAAACAAACAATCCCTATCTATCCGATCAATGCTTCTCATTATTTTACATACCCTTGTTATGTCACTTCCCTGCCTCCTTCAATCTAGGGAAAGCAGGCCCAGCTTTTCTTATCTTTCCATATAATGAAGCTTTCCAAACCATGCAACATCCTTATGATTATTTTCTGCACCCTGGCTTAATCATTTCTTTCCTGCAGCGTAGTGACCTGAAATAAACCCCATATTCCAAATGCAGCATAATCAACATTCTGTACATCTCTAACAATTCTTACTCTTAGTGCCTCAGCTGACGAAGGCAAGCATGCCATTTCTCTTCCTTACCACACCATTTACATATGTTGCCTCTTGAAATTGACACTTGTACCTCAAGGTCTCTCTGTTCAACAAAAGCTGCTATTCACTGGGCAAACTTTGCCCTATCTAATTTCAAAAATACACGACTTCACATTTCTGGAGCACAGAACAGGCACTTCAGCCCACGATGTTGTGCCAACCTTATAACCTACTCCCAAGATAAATCTAATCCTTCCCTCCTATCATTCAAGTTTCTAAGAGTTTATTAAACATCCCTAATGTCTCTGCCTCCACCCCCACCCATGAAAGGGCATTCCACACACCCACCACTCCGTTTTAAAAAAAACCTACCTCTGATATCCCTTTACTTTCCTCTAATCATCTTAAAATTTGCCCACTCATGCACCCATTTCCGCTGAGAAAATGACTGTTTTCCACTCTAAGCCTCTTATCATTCTGTACACCTCTATTAAGTCAACTTTCATCCTCCTCCACTCCAAAGAGAAAAGCTCAAATCATTCAACATATCCTGATAAGACAAGCTCTCTAATCCAGGCAGCATCCTGGTAAATCTCCTCTGCACACTCTCTAAAGCTTCTACATCCTTCCTATAATGAGGCAACCAGAAATGAACCCAATATTCCCAGAGTGGTCTAACCAGGGTTTTATAGAGCCGTAACATTACCTGACGGCACTTGAACTGAACCATCTGACTAATGAAGGACAACATGCCATACGCCTTCTTAACAACCCTATCAACTTGTGCAGCAACTTTAAAGGGTCTATGGATGTGAACCCCAATATCATAGAAACCATAGAAAAACTACAGCACAGAAACAGGCCTTTTGGCCCTTCTTGGCTGTGCCGAACCATTTTCTGCCTAGTCCCACTGACCTATCCCTCAGTTCCTCCACTCTGCTCGGAATCCTGCCATTAATCCTGTGTTCAGCATTCAAATTCTAACTTCCAAAGTGAATTTCTTCACACTTCTCTGGGTTGAACTCCATCTGCCACTTCTCAGCCCAGTTCTGTATCCTGTCAATGTCCTGTTGCCCCCTACAACAACTTTCTACATTATCCAAAACTACACCAACCTTCGTATCACCTGAAAATTTACTAACCCTTCCACTTCCTCATCCAAGTCATTTATAAAAATTAGCGCAGGGGTCCCAGAACAGATCACTGCAAATGGTACACTACTGGTTACTAACCTCCAGGCAGAATATGCTCCATCTACAACCAGAGGCCTTCAATGGACAAGCCAATTCTGAATCCACACAGCCAATTTTCCCTATCTCTCATGCCCCATGACTTTCTAAAAGAGCCGACCATAGAGAACCTTATCAATCGCCACACCCACTGCTCAACCATCATCAATGTGCTTTATCACATCCTCAAAGAATTCAATTAGGCTCCTGAGACATGGCCTACCCCTCACAAAGCCATGCTGACTATCCCTAATCAAACTATGCTTCTCCAAATGCTTGTAAATCCTCAAATTTTCTTCAAAAATTTGCCCACCACTGAAGGAAGAATCACTGCTCTATAATTCCCAGGATTATCCATCCCCCCCCCCCTCACCTCTTGAACAAAGGAATAACATTTGCCACCTTCCAATCATCTGGTACTACACCTACTGCCAGTGAATTCCATTTAATTTATTACCAGATGTCACAGACCCTGATTTTGCAGGTAAGGACCACTGGCTTTTTTTGGTATTTCTCTGTAACTAACAGCACTGTGCTAAAAGATACCAAATTACTCACAGATGCCAGAGTTTTCATGGAAAAGGGAATTTCAGTTAAATGAATTACTTGCAAAGCAGGGATCCCCAAACTTTTTTTTTAAAAAACCAACAGCCATTAACAAGCACATACTTGCTCTCCTGTGTCTAACGGAGCAAGAAGTGTGATTACTTGCTTTTTTCTCACTGACTATACAATGTCTGTGCTGTGTATCTAATATTTCAGTAATAAGTAATATTATAAATATACTGTTTGATGAAGCATTCTTTATTGTTTAAATAATTCATTACAGATTATACTGTATGTAAAATTACGTGAATTGCATACATCATGATACTACTTGATATGTGTGTGCCTTGCTTAAAATAAAAACGAACAACACATTTATCTCCTGGCTCCTTGTTTTCCTTTCAACTAGTTTTTGTGTTTTGGAGTTACAAAACATAGCAGTCTGGAGTCATACTGGAGGCAGCGGTGTGTATATTCCAACAGGCAGAAGTACATTAGACAGTCTTGACCTGACCTTGATTTGACAACTGTTCACAAATGCATGTGCTGCTGAATATGGTAATAAGGCTCCGTGCAATTCCTTGCAAACATGAAAAATTGTCACTTGGGGTTGCTTATAGTATGCCATCAAATCACTTTCACTAAAGTTATTATTCAGTGCTCTGATTGTCTGAACATTAAGGAGTTCTATTTGTACAGATTCTGGTGCTAAATCAATACAGACAGGAAATGTACTTTCTAAAGGCTGTAATCAGTGTCATACCACTGGAATCTCTCTGAAAACTGCTCTTGTAGTAGTGCTGATTTGGTACAAGGAATAATGACATAGAATATTTTTTCTAAACAGACTCTGCTTTCAAAACAGAAAGCAAATTCAGAAATCAGAGGTGAAAAGGGACTTGGAATTCCTTGTGTAGGATATCTTAAAGGTTAACATGCAGGTTGAGTTGGTGGTAAGGAAAGCAAATTCAATGTTAACATTCATTTCAAGCGGATTAGAATATAAAAGGAAGGAGGTAATGCTGAGGCTTTACAAAGGCATTGGTCAGACCGCAATTGGAGTACAGGTGTCCCCTGCTTTTCGAACGTTCGCTTTATGAAACCTCACTGTTACGAAAGACCTACATTAGTACCCTATTTTCGCTTTCAGAAGGTGTTTTCACTGTTACGAAAAAAAATTCAGCGCGCGATAAAAGGTAGCGCGTCCCGAGCAGCCGCTCTCCCCCGGATTCTCGCCAGCATTGCTTAAACATGAGCCTGTGAGCAGCCGTTTGCAAGATGAGTTCTATGGTATCGGAAAAGCCTGAAAGAGCTCGTAAGGCTGTTACACTTACGGTAAAACTAGACATAATTAAGCCTTTTGATCGTGGTGAACGAAGTAAGGACAACGTGAGTTTGGCTTGTGGAAGTTGACGAAGATGATGTTGAAGAGGTTTTGGCATCCCATGACCAAGAACTGATAGATGAAGAGCTGATGCAATTGGAAGAAAAAAGGATAACAATCGAAACCGAATGAGTAATGATAAAGTACGACTTTAATTTTGAAAGGGTACGTCGGTTTAGGGGATATTTGCAGGATGGTTTGAGTCCTTATTAAAGAACTGTGTGATAGAAAAATACGCGAGGCTCAGCAGTCAAGCAAGCCAATAAAACGGTTTAAAGGCACTGACCTTTTTCTCTGTAGAATAGACTAGATACAGCACAACCTTTTCTGCTTCTTTTAGTAGAGGTTATCTCATGCAGATCACTCTTACTTGAACGAATTCAATAATGGTCGATCCTGTCCAAAACCGCCAAACAACTCCTTCAGGTTCCCGTCTTCACTCTCCAATATTACTGAAAAGGTACATCAACAAATCTGGCAGCTATTGGTGAAACTACCGGCCCAACACTTCTGTACCTTACAATAGTAAGTAAAACTCCGTTTTAAAACAAAACTGCATCATAAAAAAATACGCAGCAATATGGAGTAACTGACAAACTAAACTTAAAACTCAACTGGGAAAACTAACTGCGTCACCAAGGGCCTACACTTATACACCTGGTGAGAACAGGTCATCACATGACCTCAGATCAGCAGGAAAATTACATTATGTGACCTCCACAAGACCATTACACCATCCTCATAAGACAATCATAAGATATCCATGAAGTATATAACAATGGAGAGGATGTTTCCTTAAGTGGGGGAATTTAGGAGCAGAAGACAGCCTCAGAATACAAAGACATCCCTTTAAAACAGAGATAAAGAGGAATTTCTTCAGCCAGAGGATGGTGAATCTGTGGAATTCATTGCCACAGAAGGCTCTGGAGGACAAGTCATTGGGTATATTTAGAGTGGAGGTTGATAGGTTCTTGATCAGCAAGGTTACAGGGAAAAGGCAAGAGAATGGTGTTGAGAAGGATAATAAATCAGCCAAGATGGGATGGCAGAGCAGACTCAGTGGGCTGATTGTCCTAATTTTGCTCCTATGTCTTATGGTAACAGTATCAATAATACCATCACTCAAGTCCTCTACCCTTCCAGTAATTGTGCCTGCTGACAGACTCGACACTTTAGGGAGGTGGTTGCTGGAACACTGCTTCCTCTATAAATGGTTTCAGTCAGCTGAGACAGTCCTGACTCTAAGGGTAATGCTTTCCTCCAATTTCCTCTTGGAGGTTTTGCTGTCCTGTTATGGACTACCCCCCCCCCTGCCCCCCACCCACCAACTGCTCATGTTTTCACCTATACATTCAGAGAACTTGTCCTGGTCCCACAATGCCTTCTAATCATATATACCCTGTAACAGCAATGGTTTCCTAGCATCTTAAGGGATTAACTTTCATATGAGGGACACATTATTATTACCCTGAGCACTTTAAACTAGCAACATTCTGCATTGATCAAATGCATTATGGGTTCTTATTTCTCTGCTGTGCTATGTCAATTTTTTTTTATCCTTTCTATAGGCTGAACCTTAATACTTACAAAACTGCTCTGTGCATCGAATCCTTTAAGCATTTGTCAGCACCAACCAAAAACAATTCACTGGGCTGCATTTGGTTCACTGGCCAATCTTTGGGGGCCCCTTCTTATAATTAAAGGTGCAAATGTAATTCGACACCTGGTCTGCTCAGACAGGAATATTCTCCCTTTGATTGTAATGAAAAAATAGATTTCCAAACTAAGTTATAAAAAATCTCAATTAGTTTATATTTTAAGTTTTTTCAAAGTATTTAAGTATTTTCCAATGTAGTATACTGATTTCAATGTTTACAATGTGCTCTTCTCTACATTGCAGTAATGAAACACAGATTGAAAGGTTGCTTTACGAAGCACCTCTTCACTCCACAGGGGTGATCATAGGCTTACTGTCGCCTGGCACTTCAGTTCCCATTCCACTACATCCCATTACTCTATGGCCTTCTATCACAGTGAGGCCCAACATAAGCACCTAATTTTCTGTCTGAACACATTACGGCCTTCTGGACTCCACTGAAATCTATAACATTGGGCAACTTGATTTTTGCATCAGTCATCCTTCATCTTTTTTCTTTTTCCTTTTATTTCTCCTAAGAAGTGGAGCGACCTGGCCTGTTGGGTTATTCCTCCCCTACTCCCACCCACCTACACTTCCTCTCTTTTCCCCCACGTTTTTATTCTGGCTTCCGCCCCTTCCTTCCAGTCTTGATGAAGAGTCACAGCCAGAAATTTATTCTCCTCCACAGATGCTGCCTGACTTGCTGAGCTCTTCCAGCACTGTGTCTGTTGCTCATTTTCTTGTAGAATCTCGTGTTTATAGGTTTATCCTCCCCTGCATTTCACAACTCATTCATTTCTCTTTGTTCTCACTCTTTCACTGCTCCCATTCACTCACTGACCAAATAACCTTGTTTACAGCTTACCTGCATGATGTCCCTCAACAATTTTTATAGATGCACCATAGAAACCATCTTATATGAATGCATCATAGCTTGGCATGACAACTCCTCTGCTCAGCAGAGCATGAAACTGCAGAGGTGTAACACAGCTCAACTCATCACAAAAACTAGCCTCCCCTCCACACATTTCCTGCTGCCTCGGGAAAGCAGTCATGAATTGATCTGAATGACGGTACGTAAGACAAGCTTTTCACTGGACCTCAGTAACACTTACAAAATGCTGGAGGAATTTAGCAGGTCAGGCAGTATGCTTAGAGGGCAATAAACTCAACAGTTCGGGCCGAGACTCTTCATCAGGATTAGAAAAGAAGGGAGAAGCAGCCAGAATATGAAGGTGGGGAGAGAAAGGAGTATAAACTAGAAGATGATAGGTAAAGGCAGCTGGGTGGGGGAGGGGAGGATATAGTGAGAAGCTGGGAGGTGATAGGTGGAAAAGGTAAAGGGCTGAAGTAGGAATCTGATAGGAGAGGTGAATGGATTATGGAAGAAAATGAAGGGGTGGAGGTAGTGGTAGGCAGGCGAGAAGGGAACCAGAGTGGTGAATGGAAGACTAGAAAAGAGGGAGGAGGAAGATTACCAGAAATTGATATTCATGCCATCAAGTTGAACATTACTCTGACGGAATGCGAGGTACTGTTCCTCCAAACTGAGAATGGCCTCATTGTGGCAGTAGAGGAGGCCATGGACTGACATGTTGGAATGGGAACGGGGATTGGAATTAAACTGATTGGCCACCAGGAAATCCTCATTGTTGTGAGTCTCACTGATGTACAGGAGGCTGCATCGGAAGCACCAGATACAGCAGACAACCCCAACAGACTTTAAGCGTTGCCTCATCTGGAAGATCTGTTTGGGGCCTTGAATGCAAATGAGTGAGGTGGTGAATGGACAGGGGTAGCACTTCTTCTGTTTGCAAGGATAAGTGCCAGGAGATTAGTGGGGAGGAACAAATCACAGAGAACAATTGCTGTGGAAAGCAAAGGGGGGGGGGGAAGAGATGAGGTAAAGATGTTTGGTGGAAGGATTCTATTGAAGATGGCAGAAGCTGCTAAGAATAATGTGCTGGATGCAGCACCTCATGGGGTGGTAGATAAGGACAAAAGGAACTCTATTCGAACTTCCCCACTTATCTCCCTCCTTGGGTAGAAAGTACAAAAGCTTGAAGACTCACCCCAACAGGCTCAAGGATAGCTTCTATCCAGCTGCTTTTCTTGAACAGGCCTCTTGTACAATAAAAGACAAATTCTGGATATCACAATGGACCTCGTCATGGCCGTTACACCTTTTACAGGTGTCCCCTGCTTTTCGAACGTTCGCTTTACGAAACCTCACTGTTACAAAAGACCTACATTAGTACCCTGTTTTCGCTTTCAGAAGGTGTTTTCACTGTTACAAAGAAAGGCAGCGCGCGATAAAAAATCAGTGCACGAAAAAATCAGCACGCAATAAAAGGCAGCGCGTGCCCCGAGCAGCCACTCTCCCCCGAATTTGGAACGGCATTGCTTTAAGACAATGCATTGAGCAGCCGTTAGCAAGATGAGTTCGAAGGTGTCGGAAAAGCCTGAAAGAATAAGGGTGTTACACTTAGCGTAAAACTAGACATAATTAAGCGTTCCGATCGTGGTGAACGAAGCAAGGACAACGTGAGTTTGGCTTGTGGAAGCTGACGAAGATGATGTTGAAGAGGTTTTGGCATCCCATGACCAAGAACTGATAGATGAAGAGCTGATGCAATTGGAAGAGGAAAGGATAACAATCGAAACCGAATGCAGAAAGTGAAGCAACTGCGTGAGATTTTCGCTGCAATGATAAAGTACGACTTTAATTTTGAAAGGGTACGTAGGTTTAGGGGATATTTGCAGGATGGTTTGAGTGCCTACAAACAACTGTATGATAGAAAAATGCGCGAGGCTCAGCAGTCAAGCAAGCTTTCCATATCAGCCACAGCAGACGACAAACCTCGACCTTCGACATCGAGGCAGGCAGACATAGAAGAAGATGAGCTGCCTGCCCTGATCGATGATGAGATGACACCCCCGTGTCCCACCACCCCAACACCCGGGCCCTGGACAGATACTGTACCGATTCGCGAAGAACGCAGCGGTAGCCGGGAGGCACACAGCACGTCTTTAAGAAAAAAGCCGAAATAAACATGCTAATTAAATAGGTGCCGCCTAGCACGTAATTGTCAGCCTAGATCAGAGGCAATGCAATTGGCAATCGCCTCTGATCTGCGCTGACATTTACGTGCCGGGCAGCACCTATTAATTAGCATGTTTATTTCAGCTTTTTTCTTAAAGATGTGCTGTGTGCCTCCCGGTTACTGCTGCGTTCTTCGCGGCAATGTATCCGGTCGGCGGCCTGGAGGGTGGGGGCCACTGCACCACCCAGCCTGCGACTCAGCACACCATCATCAGTGTGCTCGGTGCTGTTTTCCCAATTCCGGTAAGTGATACTACACTGTACATACATTATTTCTACTTTATATAGGCTGTGTATTTTTACGTGTTATTTGGTAGATTTGGCAGCTTCATAGTTTAAAGGTTACTGGAGAGTGCATTTATGCCAACAGCGCTTGCATGAGATTTTCGCTACGGAGATCTGTGCAGACAGTCGTTGTAGAGAAGTATTTCTACTTTATATAGGCTGTGTATTTATCATATCATTCTTGCTTTTACTATATGTTACTGTTATTTTAGGTTTTATGTGTTATTTGGTATGATTTGGTAGCTTATATTTGGGTCTGCGAACGCTCACAAAATTTTCCCATATAAATAAATGGTAATTGCTTCTTTGCTTTACGACATTTCAGCTTACGAACCGTTTCAGAGGAACGCTCTACCTTCGGATGGCTGGGGAAACCTGTATGTCTAGCTGCACTGCAATTGTAACAATATTGTATGCTCTGCAACATTTCACTGTTTTTCCCTTTGTATTTACTTAAGGTTGTTAAAGCCGTGGGTGGTAAGGGGGACAAGCTCCCACTACCTATTAAATGCTCCCAATGGTATGCACCTCAAATAACCTCTGACAACCAGGTCCAGCTCCTGGCCTTCACATGCAGCTTAGTTACTAAGCCCAGCAGAAGCATTTCTACTGACAGAAGAAGGGGCAAAGTCAGGTTACTGCCACCTTAAAACTAGTCGCTTCAGGCAGATGGAGCTCGTCAGCTGTGGTTGGCAGCTCATCTGGAAGGAAAACTATCTCAATCCCCTGCTGTCCTGTGGCAATACCCACTCATGGGGAAGGCTTCGGGAGTAAACTCCAAGGGAAAAATCCGGAGCTAGAGTCCCCAAGGCAGTCCTACATTGACTTCAATGCTGACTTGCAACTCCTGCGACGCTGCTGGTACCAAACTGTATTGGTCTCTGCCATTCCTTTCGGTTCATCAGATGCATGGAGCTTGTTACATGGGAAACAGTTTTCTCTCCATGTCGTACTGCTCAGGCTTGTGTATCTAGACAGCTAGGATGCAAGATCCACAGTCAACTCTGACCAACGGAGGCCTCAGACTCAGACCTTAATGTACTTGAGTTTTGTGAAATGGTCTATATGGATGGCATGCAGAACACTACCTTTGTACTGACAATAATAAACCAATCACCCTATAACGACAATCCCTTCCCCACACCCTCCCTGAAGCTTTACAAGCTTCGTTTGTTCTGATGTAGGATCTCAGACCTGAACATTGACTCTTCCTCTTCCCATAGAAGCAGCCTGATGTACTGAGTACTTCCAGCATTTTCTGTTTTCAGTTTAGGGAACCAGGTAGTTCAGTGCATCAATCCTCCATCTGATAAGACCAGGGGTTCCCTACCTTTTTTATGCCATGGAACGCTACGATTAACCAAGGGACCTGTGGACAGCAGGTTGAGAACCCCTGTAGTCCCTTTGTGACCTGTGCAGGTATGAAGACCCTATCATTAAGCTTACATGTAACAGAATATTGTCATTGAGATAGTGAGGAGGGAGGTGGGGAGAGATAATAGAAATATAACCAAATACGTTCATCTGCATAACTTCAATATGAAAATATATTCATCTTATATTCAGCCCAAACACAAGAGATTCTGCTGATGCTGGAAATCCAGAGCAACACACACAAAATGCTGGAGGAACTCAGCAGGTCAGGCAGCAATGATAGAGTACAATAAAGAGCTGACTTCTCAGGCTGAGACTCTTCATCAGGACTGAGCAATCCAAAGGACACCTCTTCTCAGCTGTGGAATCCACAGAACAAATTACATTGAATAAAACTGCTGAACACCAAACCAAGAGTGAATAGCCTGACCTTAGTACTGAGAGCAAAATGACCATCACTTTCTATCCAATACCTGTTCAGAAACTCATCTGGATTAATGTGGATATAATCAGGTCACAGGAACAAAAGTAATTCAAACCTGAGGCGGCCATCTGGCCTCCACTCCTGCTCTGCATGGCTGTTTTACATTTGTACAACTTGCTTGCACTAACCCATTGTTTACAAAATTGAAGATGAGCAAAGGAGTAACACATGGAATCTAATCCATAGAGGTCATACATTATGCATTTGGGAGGGCAAACAAAGCAAGGGATAGATAGGGAGACCACTTCGCCGAGCACCTATGCTCCATCCAATTTTAATTCCACTTCTTATTCCCATATGTCCATCCATGGCCTCCTCTACTGTCGCATTGAGGCCACACTCAGGTTGGAACAACTTGTATTCCATCTGGGTAGCCTCCAACCTGATGGCATGAATATCAATTTCTTGAACTTCTGGTAATGTAGATCCCCTCCCCCACCCTTCACCATTCCCCATCCCCTTCTCCCTCTCTCACCTTATCTCCTTGCCTACCCATCACCTCCCTCTGGTGCTCCTTCCCCCTTTCTTTCTTCCATGGCCATGGCTCTTCGCCTATTAGATTCTCCCTTCTCCAGCCCTGTATCTCTTTCAATCAACTTCCCAGCTCTTTACTTCACCTCTCCCCCTCCTGGTTTCACCTACCACCTTGTGTTTCTCCCTCCCCTCCCACCCGTCGCCCCCCACATTTTAAATCTACTCCACATCTTTTTCTCTCCAGTCCTGCTGAAGGGTTTCAGGCCAAAACACCGACTGTACTCTTTTCCATAGATGCTGCCTAGCTTGCTGAGTTCCTGCAGCATTTTGTGTGTTACTTGGATTTCCAGCATCTGCAGATTTTCTCTTGTTTGCGAAGGGGTTGCACAATGCAGAATAACTGAGGGATACACAGCAGCAACAGCAGAGCAGTGTGTGCCAAAAGCACAAAGCAGGCAAGCAGAAAAGGTTATCACAAAGGCTTAAAGTATACGTCTCTTCGCTAGCAGAAGCAAAGGGCAAACCGCAGAGAGGTTATCCTACATCTATATAAACATGAGGCCACGGCTGGAGGACTTTTCTTCCGACTGCATTACAGTAAGGATGTGAAAGCACTTCTGATGTTTCGAAGAAGATATACAAGGATATTGCTAGGGTTGAAGTGTTTAATTACAAGAAAACATTGGATTGCTTGGGGTTACTTGGTTTGAAACTGACATTCAACGGAGGTGCATGACATCACAGGTCACCTCTGTGCCTAATAAAATGGCCACTGAGTGTATGTTTGTGGTCGTCTCCTGCTGTCACCAATCCACTTCAAGGTTTGACATGTTGTGCATTTGTAGACACTCTTCTGTGCACCATTTTCGTAACACGTGGTTATTTGAGTCACTGTTGCGGTCCTATTAGCTTGAACCAATCTGGCCATTCTCCTCTGACCTCTCTCATTAACAAGGCATTTTCACTCACAGAACTGCAACTCACTGGATATCTTTTATTTCTTGAACCCATCCTCTGTAAACTTGGGACTGCTGTATGTGAAATCAGTTTCTGAGATACTCAAACCACTTTGTCTGGCATGAACCTGCCCTGACAGCTCCAACACCATATTTAAGATTGCCGACAACACCACATTCAATGGCTGAATCTGCATACAGGAGGGAGATCGAAAATTTGGCTGAGTAGTGCCACAAAAACAAGCTCTCACTCAGTGTCAGTAGGACCAAAGAGAAGATTATTGACTTCAGGAGGAGGACTCCATAGGTCCATAAGCCAGTCCTCATTTGGGGAATCAGCGGTGGAGAGGTTCAGCAAATTTAAATTCCTCGATACAGGTTTCCCCCACTAACCGAAGGTACAGCGTTCCTATGAAACAGTTCATAAGCCAGAATGTCGTAAAGTGAATAAACAATTACCATTTATTAATATCGGAAAAATTTTTGAGCATTCCCAGACCCAAAAAAAACCTACAAAATCATGCCAAATAACACATAAAACCTAAATAACAGTAACATATAGTAAAAGCAGGAATTATATGATAAATACACAGCCTACATAAAGTAGAAATACTTTTCTGCAAATTGCAGCACTATCTGGCACAGTGAAAATCTCACAGCCGCACTCTCGGCGGAAACACCCTCTCCAGTAACCTTTAAGCTATGAAGCTGCCAAATCATACCAAATAACACAAAAATATACAGCCTATATAAAGTAGAAATAATGTATGTACAGTGTAGTTTCACTTACCGGAATCAGGAAGACTCCAATAAATTGCAGTTTTGTCACAGTTAAACACTTGCTTATACGAATAACCACCTTCTGTAATTATTTTCTTCAGTTCTGCTGGGAACTTTTCGGCAGCTTCAGTAACAGCTAAAGCACTCTCTCCAGTAGATGTTAAACTATGAAGCTGCCCTCGCCTCAGAAACCGATCAAACCACCCATGACTACCTTTAAGTTCCACTTTCGCAACGCTTTCATCAGCATCGTCCAGTGCTTCCTGTTTCAGCTTATTAAAAAGACTGATTTCTCTTTAAGTATAAGAAAACTTAATGGAACACCACGCTTTGTACACCCATCAATCCACTCAAGCCATAGACTTTCCATTTTATCCATTATTGAATGCCGACTAAGAGAGACCACTTTGCTACGAGCAGAACCAACAGTAACATCGGCAGCTTTCAAAATTCTTTCTCTCTGTGTATAAATAGTGTGAATGGTGGACGCAGACAAGTTCAACGCGCGGACAACGTCCTTACTTCATTCACCACGATTGAAACGCTTAATTATGTCTAGTTTTAAGCTAAATGTAACACACTTACGAGCTCTTTTAGGCTTTTCTGATACCTTAGAGCTCATCTTGCTAACGGATGCACAAAATAAATCGAGATAAAGCACATGTTTAAGCAATGCCGGCTAGGATGCAGTTCCGGAGGAGCAGCTTGGCTGTTCGGGCGCCCGCTGCCTTTTTCCGTAACAGTGAAAACACCTTCTGTTAGCGAAAACAGGTAACTAATGTAGCTCTTTCGTAACAGCGAGGTGTCGTAAAGCAAACATTCGGTATCATTTCAGTGGATGAAATGGGTCCAGCAAATAACTGCCATTGCAAAGAAACCATGGCAGTGCCTTCAATTTTGCATATCTTATTTTCAATGGTGATTAAAAAAGGGGATAATCATGAGACTAAAACTGAAGGGGACATTGCTCAACTGGTAGCCAATGGTGGGTAGACTAGTATAGGAGTACTGGGTAAATTGAAAATAGAATTGTTTTATTACTGTCACATGTACAGAGATACAGTAAAAGCTTATCTTGCAAACTGTTCATACAGATCAAATGATTGCACAGTACATAGGGAGTTAGAACAAAATAAAACAGCAACAATGCAGAATAAAGTGCAACAGCTACAGAGAAACTGCATTGCCAGTAAACAATAAGGTAGGATGATCATAATGAGGTAGATTGTGAAGACAAAGGTCCATTTTATCATGAATGGATGGAACAGAAGTAGTTTAAGCTACGACACAGGCAACAGTAGTTGGAAGTAGAAGTAGTTTGTGGAGAAAGGGGAAACAGACAGTTCTATCTGAATTCTATTTCCAAAATCTTTTTCTGTATTCAATCTCTCTACTTTTTCCTCTTTCTGCTACTCTTAACACAATTTATTCATGCGTAATGTTATACACGAGGTGAAAGTGGACTTTGGCACTAGTGTGCTGGGTTAGTTGCATCAAAGATTATTTTAAAAGTCCAGATTTTCAGATGACGAACTGCTGAAGAATGAATTTTATCTTGCATCAGCAACATTTTCCTTCAAAACAATTTCTAAGACCTCAGAGCTCAACTTAAGTGATCTCTCAGGATGAATTATGACTGCATCCACTCCAGTTCTGTGAGCTTTGAAGTGGTTGATGAGGCCAATGTGGGACCCACAGATTCAGCTACAGGGAGGAAAGTTGTGTGTGGCACAGATTTGTTTAAAAGGGCAAGCAGCCAGAGCAGTGTTTTGGGAGGTGCTGCAATCCTTCCACCATTACGCAGGACCCTATGAGCTCCTGTTTCCTGAAGAAGTTTTTCAATGCCATCTCAAATACACCAACTCCACGTTAAGTGGTCACGAGTTAGTAATTCCCATGAAATATTACACATTTTCAAGGCTTCACGAACGTCCTCTAATCCAGCTGGCAATCTTTATTCATGACATAACTTTGAATGGAGAAATTTCAGGAAATCTGATCACTTGGCTGTCCTTCTACCTGCATACAGACAGATGCTAAAAAGCAAGGCTCCAGAGACAAGGGTAACGAAGAAGTGGTCACAGGAGGCAGAGGAGTGGGTACAGGATTGCTTTGAGTCAATGGACGGGGCCGTGTTCGAGGACTCATCTGTGGATGTGGATGAATACAGTAGTTGTCACTGACTTTATAAAAACAGTTGTAGATGAGTATGTCCCCACAAATCATTCGGAGTCTTCCCCATCTAGAAGCCCTGAATAAACCAGGAGATCTGCATTCTGCCAAGAGTCAGATTAGAGACATTTAAGTCTGGCAAACAAGAAACTTACAAGAGGTCCAGGTACAATCTGCTGAAAGCCATTTCACAAGCGAAGTGGTAATTCCAGACTAAAATTAAATCAATGCAGGATGCTTGATGGTTGTGGTAGGGCTTGAATGTTATTACTTCTTACAAAGTGAAATCATGCAACATTGGAGACAATAGGGCTTTGCTTCCAGTTGGGCTCAATGCTTTCTATGCTTGCTTTAACTGTCAACACATGGAGGAACCTTTAAAAACTCCCACAGCCCCTGATATAACAGTACGATTTCAGTCTCAGGTCAATGTGAGAGCATCCTTCAGGATGGTGAACCTACAAAAAGCATCCAGCCCAGATAGGGTATGTGTCTGAACACTAAAGACCAGAGTTGCTTAATTGGCTAGAGCATTCACCGATACCTCTAACCTCTTGCTTTGGTAGTCTGAGGTACCCACCTGCTTCAAGCAGGCCTCAATCATTCCAGTGCCCAAGAACATGGTAACCTGCCTCAATGATTATCATCCGGTAGAATGTGATAGTGTTTTGTGAGATTGGTGATAAAGCACGTCAACTCCTACCCGAGAAGTGACTGGGATCTGCTCCAATTTGCAGGTCCACAGCAGATGCCATTTCATTGGCTCTTCACCCAACTCTGCAACATCTGGACAGCAAAGATACATACATCAGGATGCTCTTCACTGACTAAAGCTCAGAATTCAATACTATCATCCCCTCAAAACTAATCAGTAAGCTTCAAGACCTTGGCGTCAATATCTTCTTGTGCAAATGGATCCTCGATTTCCTCACTTTCAGACCCCAACCAGTTCAGACTGGCAACATCTCCACAATATCCATCAACACAGGTACACAACAAAGCTGTATGTTTAGCCCCCTGCCCTGCTCACTTTATATTTATGAATGCAAGGCTTAGCACAGCTCCAATGCCATATTTAAGTTTGCTAATGATAGCAGCGTAGTTGGCCAAATCAAAGGTGGTGACAAATCAGCATATACGAGGGAGATGAAAACCTGGCTGAGTGATGCCACAAAAGCAACCTCTCACTCAATGTCAGCAAGACCAAGGAGTGATTATTGACTTTAGGAGGAGGAAACCAGAGGTCTATTAGCCAGTTCTCACTGGGGAATCAAAAGTGGCAAAGGTCAGCAACTTTAACTTCCTCACTGTAACCATTTCAGAGGATCGACACTGGGCCCGGCACACAAGTCCAATTATGAAGAAAGCACGGCAGTGTCTCTACTTCCTTAGAAGTTTGCAAAGGTTCTGCATGACATCTAATACTTCGACAATCTTCTACAGATGTGTAGTGGAGAGTGCATCAGAGCCTGGTGTGGAAACACTATTGCCCTTGAATGGAAAATCCTACTAAAGTAGTAGATATGGCCCAGACCACCAGAGGTAAAGCTCTCCCCTCCACTGAGCACATCTACATGGAGTACTGTGATAGAAAACCGGCATTCATCATCAGGGACCCTCTGCACCCAGGTTATGCTCTCTTCTCGCTGCTGCCATCAGGAAGGTGAATCAGGAGCCTCAGCACTCACACCTCCAGGTTCAGGAATAGTTATCCTCACTTCATTCAACTTCACTTGTCCCATCAAAAACTACGGATTCACTTTCAAGGACACTTCAACTCATGCTTTTGATATATATTGCTTGATTTCAGGAATTCCGCTAGAATTCCAGAAGCAGTTCTTCAGCAATTGCAAAGAGACGGTTGATAAATACCTTGGCAACGATAATGCATGTTACAGACAGCATTGAGACCAATGCTGCCCACACCACCACCACCACCACCACAACTGGAGTAGCCACCATCAGATTTTTTTCCCCTTATTTGAAAATTGTCATGATTTAAAAACTCCAAAGTCCTCTGACATTTCATCCTCTACCTAACCATGGGAGACCAAGCTGTGAACATGTGTTTCTGCCAGGAATATGTTGTGCTCTTGAGCCTTTGTTCATCAGGTGGCACGCAGCTTTGATGTGTTTGTAGAGGCAGATGACAAGGGTAGTCTGCATTGCTTGCTACAGGATGAATTCCAGAGTGCACATACTGAGTTATGGGTCACAAGTTTTTTTAAAATGTCCCTTCCAATAGACACTGACTGATTCTCTATTCTTGACAAGTTCAACTGCATCCTTGGATCAGGACAAGTCCTTGATGGCATAGGATGTAGACTGTCTTACAACACTCAAGAATCTGCGCAAGTCATGGCTATCAGCAAATTGCCAGAACTTCCACACTATTTCCACCCACCATCTGTTCTTTGGATCACAGGTTTTCCGTTTGACCTTAGCCTTCTGGTAAATATTTTATAATTAGCAATAGCTGTCCTCAAAGGAGTTAAGAGTGTGTAACTTTCTACTTACCATAAGGCAAGGTGAACAGTACATACAGTGGCATGCAAAAGTTTGGGCACCCCGGTCAAAATTTCTGTTACTGTGAATAGTTGAGTAGAAGATGAACTGATCTCCAAAAGTCATAAAATTAAAGATGAAACATTCTTTTCAACATTTTAAGTATATTATTTTATTATTATATTATTATTTTTATATTATTTATATTATTTATATTATTTTTGTTTTGTACAATTTTAGAAAGAAAATTTGCAGACGGTATTTGAGCAAATTTGTAGATGGTATTTGAGCTCTGCCTAGCCACAGTTATGCCATTGGTTTATCTAAAAAGAGACATTTGACTCTGGAACTCCACAATGTTCACCAGCATGAAAGTTAAGAAAATGCATTGATGAGAGAACATTAGAAATGCCCATAAGGTCATTGTGAATGAACCTTAATGATGTTGTCTTAATATCATATACCTTTACCACAATAGTAAAATAAACACCTTCTGTGGCGTTTGCTTGATACCAAAATCTGGCTTACGTGAGCAACTTTAAAGCAGGAGTTTCCAACCTTTTTTATGCCATAGGCCCCTACCATTAACCAAGGGGTTCATAGACCCAAGGTTGGAGGGTTAAGAAGAAAATGTTTAAACATTTTGCCTGCATCTTCATGAAAAACAACACAAAATGTCTTCTAAAAATAGCAGAGGGCCAAGGAAGGAAGAACAAAGATGAAAGGAATTAATTAATGCACTTTAAAAGTTCCACAGAAAGTTGTGATGCTTAAAGCCAATTCCCCAAGGTTTTCAACGATGTGAATTTGAAGATAGATGATACTGGTTATCATCCTGCCAAATTCCACAGAATCTAAAACAGTTCTCACTAAGATGCTAAGTATAACTCCACTAGTTATGAAAAGGTGAGTGAAGACACTGGTGTGTGATAGGGGTATGAACTTTCTGGGGAATAACAAAACATTATCACTATAACATCCATTACACTCCTCAAATTCACGTCTGCTCATTTGCTCATAGTTAACAAATAACAAAACGTTTCAATACCTATAAACAATTATTTAACCTAACAAACTAGTTTGATTTGTAAGCAGTAATCAGTTTTGAAATCATTAGGTGCAGCTGTGTAACCAAAGACTACTCTCTTAACAGAACAATATGCAGATTGCGAATCAGTCAACACAAGTGGTCTGAAAACTGCTGACTATATTTGTAAGGAGAATGTTTGGTATTCACTATGTACCCTGCATAGACAAAACCCCATAAAAAATTGAAATGAGGTTGAGGCTGTACTCGCAAGCAGATCTGTGGATAATAAGGGGCATGGTCCTGAAGCAACTGCAGTTAAAAACATCAACGTTGCAGAGTCTGATTCGATCCCATAAACACAAGAGATTTTGAAAATTGAGAAATCTTGAGCAACATGCACAAAATACTGGAGGAACTCAGCAAGTCAGGCAGCATCTATGGAGAGAAATATTATGAAATGTCAACTATCCCTTTGCCTTCACAGATGCTATCTGAACTGCTGAGGCTCTCTAGTGGCTTGATTTTTGTTCTGGAAGCCAGCATCTAGTCTCGCTTCTCTGTGATACCCATTGAGGAGAAAGCACAGAACTTAATGAGTTGAACTGCATGTGCATGTAACAAGAGTGTCTTGGACCTTCAGGTGGTCCATAGCAGCGGCGATTGATAAGTTCATGGCCTAAGGTAGGAGAGATGAGTTATACCACTCTCGTTACATGCACATGCAGTTCAACTCTGAGTGAAAATGCAGAAAGTTTGGTTAATAATTCATCTCTTTCTACTTTAGGCCACAAACTTATCAATCACCCCTGCTGTGGACCATTTTCTGGAGGTCCACGACGCCAACTTCTACAAAGAAGGGATCTATATGTTCCACGACCGCTGGACTTAAGGGTATAAATATACAAAAAATAAATGTGCTGGGTTTTCTAAAATTGACTCCTTCTACCTTAGGCCACGAACTTATCAATCACCCCTCGTATTATCACTCTCAAACCCATTCTTCTGCCTTCTCCCTGTAACCTTCGTTGCCCTTACTAATGAAGAATCTATCAAACTCTGCTTTAAATATAAACAATGACTTGGCTCCCATAGAAGTCTGTGGCACAATTCACAAGTCTCGAGCTAAAGAAATTCTTCATCTCTGTTCTAAAGGGACATCCTTCTCTTCTGAAGCTATGCCCTCTGGTCCGAGACTCTCCCACAATTGGAAACATCCTTTCCACATTCACTAACTAGGCCTTTCAATATTCAATTGATTTCAAATGAGGTTCCCTCTCATTCTTCTAAACTTCAGCAAGTACAGGCCGAGAGGCATCAAATGTTCCCCATAGGTCCACCCTTCCATTTCTGGGTTCATTCTCGTAAACCTCCAATCAACCCCTCTCCAATGCTAGCACATCCTTCCTTATATATAGGGCCCAACGCTGCTCACAATACTCCAAGTGCAGTCTGACCATTGCTTTATAAAGCCTCAACATTACATCCCTGCTTTTATATCCCAGTCGTCTCGAAACGAATGCTAGCATTGCATTTACTTTCCTTACTACTGACTCAACCAACAAGATAACTCTTAAAGAATCCAGGACTAGGACCATATGGCCCCTTTGCACCTCTGATTCTTTTAATTTGCTAGCTGTTTAGCTTTATTCCTCCTACCAAAGTTCATGACCATTACACTTCCCTGCACTATATTCCATCTGCCACTTCTTTACCCATTCTCCTAACTTCACCAACTCCTTTTGCAGACACCCTGCTGCCTCAACATTACCTGCCTCTCAAACTATCTTTGTATCATCCGCAAACTTGGCCACAAAGACATCAATTCATCCAGATCATTAACAAACAACCTGAACAGTAACATACCCAACACCAACCCCTGCAGAATACCACTAATCACTAGCTGCCAACTAGAAAAGGCCCCCTTTGTTCCCATTCTTCTGTCCTGCAATACCATGGCCTCTTCGCTCGTTTAGCAGCATCATGTGAGGCACCTTGCCAAAGGCCATCTGAAGATACTGACTGATCTATTCTGACATCAACACGTCCTTGCCCAGTTCTCAAAAGCACAGTTCACTGGTGTACATAATTCCCAAGAGTTCAAAGTCACAGAGGGAAAAAAAATGCTGATTCATCTCAGTATAAAGAGACCAACCCTACTTCCTGAAATTACTGCCCCAAGTCTCTTTTTTTCCTTTCTCAGAGAGTCTTAGAAGTTTCAATAGTTTCACCTCTTATTCTTCTAAACTCTAGATATAGATGTTGGGATTTGAGGTGATAGCAGAAGAAATGGAAAGGAAGTCATTTCAGGCGATTGTCTCTCCATAAACGAAAAGCTGAGAAAAAAAACAGGCAAGTAAGGCTGGGTCAGATTACTTGCTGTGCAGTAAAATTTAGGATGCATGTGTCAAGTTGTGGTTGAACAGTTTTTCAAGTTCACTGTTGTCTGTCCATATATACAACTGAATGAAGCAACAGTGCACCCACAATACATCTACCACATAGCTCAAAACAAAACTCAGTGAATTCTGGTGAACTAGGACACACTGGGACCAGAACATTTTGACTCAATTAAACAGCTGCCCCGATTACCCAATGTTTCATGAAATAGTTGAAAAAGTATTTTTAAAAACTACCATTTAAAGTAACAAATTATGCATTTAAATGAAATACAGAACAAATTAGAACACTATCAAAATTACTACAGTAATTATCAGAGGAATTTATCCAGTGTACACCTTCTTTTGATTGACAAAATCAGCATAGACACCTAGTGTTGATAAATGAACTGCCTTCATACAATTCTTTCAACATCCTTTAAATCTCTACTTTCATCGTAACATTCAAAACGAAGCAGTTTCTTTTTCACTCCTGGCTGTTTCTGAGCAAAGCAGTTTCAAATTGTCTTACTGCTTATTTCCTGCTAACCATCAGTGACAGAAATCACTGCTTTTTGACACAAACGCACTTATTTAAAAACTTTGCTCTAAGCACAGTCTGACGCTAGCTCGAAAGTTGTGAGAATCTCCTGCCCCAATTAAACGACAGAATGTCCTAAATAATCAAAGGGAATTCCAGCTATTTTCTCAGTTTTTGTTCTTTAAGAGTTATCCCAAATAAGTGGCTGCCCTGATAAACCACTGGCCCAATTAACCAGAATCACTGTATTACCATAGATGTTAATAAAATATAATTCAAAATGCATGAAGTGCGCAGCACAGCTAAACAGTAAACAGCTCACTATCCCAGTGATGAGAATTCAGTGGTGGCAGGGTATTCATCAGTCTCACAGCCTGAGGGAACCAACTGTTACCCAGTCTGACAGTCCTAATCCTGATGCTCCTGTACCTCTAACCTGATGGTAGTGGGCCAAATAGATTGTGGGACGGGTGGTAGGAATCGTCACCAATACTCTTGCTCTTCGTATATAATACTCCCAGTAAATATCACAGGTAGGGTGGAGGGACACCCTCCATTATTAAGTCCAATATTAAGGACCTCCAGCATCTAGGACATGCCCTCTTCTCATTGTTACCATCAGGTAGGAGGTACAGAAGCCTAAAGGCACACACAGTGATTCAGGAACAGCTTTTTCCCCTCGGCATCCGATTCCTAAATAGACATTGAACCCACGAACACTACTTCACTTTTTTTTAATATATATTTCTGTTTTTTGCACTATTTTTAATCCATTCAATATATGTATACAGTAATTGATTTACTCATCATTTTTCTTCTTCTTCTATATTATGTATTGCATTGAACTGCTGCTGCTGCTGCTGCTAAGTTAATAAATTTCACGACATATGCCAGTGATAATAAACCTGATTCTGATGATCCTCTTGACAGCTTTTAATTATCCCCTAAGGTCTTGCAGTTCGATGCCTTGTAACTTCCGAGCCACACAATGATGCATCCAGACAGGACAATCTCAATGGTGCTCCAGTAGAAAGTTCTTAGAATGGAGTAGTGAGCTTTGCATGCTTCAGTCTCCTCAGAAAGTGCGAACTCTGCTATGCCTTCTTGACTAATGAGGTGGTGTTGGTTAAATTGCTCCCTACGAGGCTGAAGCTCCCTTTCTGTCAAGGCTTTCAATCGTAAGAGTTCTTTGGATATTTGGGTTGTGAAGCTATTAAGAGCACTGATAAACCAATGCATGTTGTGGTTATCAATGCACATCAGTACCTCAAAATTTTCCACTATGCAGTACTGCACCTTCTCTTCAACAAGCTTCCCACTGAAGTTGGGCTGAACTAAACAGGACAAATGAGAAACCGAATCTCTACAATTTCCAGTCCAGAACTAGAAGGTGTTGCCACAGACGTTGTGCAGGCCAAGTTCTTGAGTATATTTCAAGAGGAGGTTGAGAGATTCTTGACTAGTAAGGACTTCAAAAGTTGTGGCAAGAAGGCAGGAGAATGGGTTGAGAAGAATAAATCATGATGGAATGGTGAGGCAGACTCGATGGGCTAAGTGGCCTAATTCTACTCCTAGGCCTTATATAGTCTAGACCATAAGACACAGGAGCAGAATTAGACTATTTAGTCCATCGAGTCCACTCCACCATTTCATCATGGCTGATCTCAGATCCCATTCAACCCCATACATCTGCCCTCTTACCATATCCCTTGATGCCCCGATCAATCAGGAATCTATCAACTTCCATTTCAAATATACTGCTTTGTCTAATTAAGAGGCACTGGAGGATATATGCATTGAGAGGTATTGCATACCAGACACACCTGAAGCAAAAACTGTGGATGAACCAGGAAATTTATAGCCTGCTAAGGGCTAGGTCTGTGACATTCAAGACCAGTGATCCAGAACTATACGAGTACAGGAACAACATACGGAAGGCTATTTTCAGGGAAATAAAACACACGCAGTTCTGGTAGGGTTTGTAGGCCATTACTTTCTACAAAGCAAAGCCTAACATCATGAAGGTTGGTGATGCTTCACTCCCAGATGAGCTCAATGCCTTTTATGCATGTTTGTGAATCCCTGCAGCATTAGGTGACCTTGAGAACTCTGTCTCAGAACAGCTTTCAAGAGAGTGAACACCCGCAAGACATCAGGCCCTGATGGTGTACCTGGTAGGGCTCCGAAAACCAGTGTCAACCAACTAGTGGGAGTGTTCAGGGACACCTTCAATCTTTCAGTGCTTCAAAAGGCAGACCATCATACCAATGCCCAAGAAGAGCAGGGTCTCAAAAACTATCACTTCGTGGCACTCAGATCTACCGTATGAAGTGCTTTGAGAGGTTGGTCATGGCTTGAATCAACTATTGCCTAAGGATTTAATCCCACTGCAATTTGCCTATTGTCACAATGGGTCTATACCGGATGCAATCTCACAGGCTCACCACTCAGCCTTGGATCACCTGGACAACAGCAATACCCACGTCAGGCTGCTGTTTATTGACTACAGCTCAGTGTTCAAATCAATCATACCCTCAGTTCCAGTCAAAAGCTCCAAAAACTTGGACTTTTGTACTTCCCTCTGCAATTGAATCCTTGACTTGTTCACCAGACCAATCTGTGCCGATCAGAAATAACATCTCCTCCTCGCTGACAATCAACACTGGTGCACCTCAAGGATGCATACTTAACCCACTGCTCTACCCTCTCTATACCAACAATTATGCGGCTAGGCACAGCTCAAAACTCATCTGTAAGTTTGCAGACGACACAATTATTGCTGGCACAATTTCAGATGGTGATGAGGTGGTGTACAGGAGTGAAACTGTTTGAGTGGTGTCACAATAACAACCTTGCACTCAACATCAGTAAGACCAAGGAACTGATTGTTGACTTCAGGAAGGGGAAGTCAAAGGTACTCACCAAATCTCATCGAGGGATCAGAAATAGAAAGGGTGAGCAGTTTCAAGTTCCTGGGTATCACCATCTATCAAGATCTATCCTGGGCCCAACATATTGGTGCAATTACAAAGAAGGCATGACAGTGGCTATATTCCATTAAGAGTTTGAGCAGAATTGGTATGTCACCAAAGACATCCACAAATTTCTACAGATGTACCAAGGACAGCATTCTAACTGGCACAGAATGGGAAAAAGCTACAATGGGTTGTAAACTCACCCAGCTCCATTATGGGCAGTAGCCTCCCCAACATCCAGGACACATTCAAGAGACGATGCCTCAAAAAGGCAGCATCCATTATTAAGGATCCCATCACCCTGGACATGTCTTCTTATACACACACACACACACACACACACACACACACACACACACACACACACTTATTCAAATTTAGATTTTATGTACTGCACGGACTGCTACTGCAAAACAACAAATTTCACAACATACACCAGTGATATTAAACCTGATTCTGAAATGGCAGAGTAAAATCTGGCAAAGTCTATAACCAGGATAGTTGCATTGTTGGAACAGTTCATGACAATCACAAACAATTCAGATGTCATTTGTATCTTTTCAGTACTGTGTGGAGCAGTAGCCAATAATTAAAGGGGGAACAAAAAGTTATGAAGTAGTTCTCACTGAAGTTTTGTTCTTTACTAAATAACTGTACATTTTCTCCACGCAAGTGAAGAACTCTATCTAAACCATTGATCAAGTTCAAGATTAATTATCATTCAACCACACATGAATATAGCCAAACGAAACAGAATTCCTCCAAGGACAAGCTGCAGAACACATTACCAAAAGCACTCTGCATATAGCACAAAGAGCACGTGGTTATGATTTCAGAAGAAAAATACAATCACAAAGGAAAAAAATGACATAGCCCAAGTCCCTGAGTAGCATGGCCATAGATTGATGGCAAGTTGTCCTGGTCTAGCTTGTGAACACCAGAGAGCAGCCCCCCAATCCAGTACGGTTTCCAGCACGGTCAGAGATCACTGCTCTCTCCCAAAACACCTCCGCATTTCCTTTCCTGGGCAACTGCAACAGGCGATCTCAGTGAGGAGATAGTCCTCACCACAAACACAAAATATTCTGCAGATGCTAGGGTCAAAGCAACACTCACAAAACGCTGGAGGAACTCAGCAGGTCGGGCAGCATCCATGGAAACGATCAGTCAACGTTCCAGCCCGAAACGCTGACTGATCGTTTCCAAGGATGCGGCCCGACCGGCTGAGTTCCTCCAGCGTGTTGTGAGTGGTCCTCACCACAACCAAGGCAACACAGTTTCCCTGCCAATGGTCTTACCAATGAACCAGACTTGAAGTATTCCACATTACCAATGTTCTACAGGGTCTTGCGATCACAATAAAAACATGCAAGACAACCAGTCACTCCTTTTGTTGGATCATGCACCTTCTCAGCCCAACAGAATACCGCAAGTCCAGATGGTAATACAATGAAACACAATCCAGCTCCACTGCTATCAAGCAACTCGCTGATGCAATACCCTACAGTACTTGATGTTCTTAGTATTCAGTAGTGACTTGCAATTGTAAAATAGGAGTACAAGATGAACAAATACAGTGGATTCCAGTTAGCTAGGCCAATGGTTAATTGGGGCAGCCGCTCATTTTATATAATCCTTAAAGAATAAAAGCAAATTGACAAAATTGCCAGGATACCCTTTGTTTATTTGGGACACTATGCCATTTAAGTGGGCCAGGAGACTGTTGCCCAAGTTTTTAAGTAGCATGAGGCACGTACAATTCTGTGGCCGCCATACACTATACCGTGCATAAAGTGAATAGTTTTTAAATCGCGTCAGTTGCTTATGTTTGAGTTCAAAAAGCAGTGATTTTTTGGTGAGAAATGAGCAGCAAGACAATTTCGAACTGTTGTTGCTCACTGTAGTTTCAAGCATTCCGGTTTGGAGATGCCAGAAATGGCCAGGAGTGAAAATGAAATGATTTCACTACTTCAACAATTATCCTAAATGTTACAATGAAACTGAAGATTTGTAGGATGCAGTCATCGAAAGCATTGTATGAAGGCAGTCTGTTATCTGTACTTGATGTCTGTGCTGACATGTTCACTGTCAATCATAAGAGCAGCGTCCACTGGATGAATTCCTCCATCAATAACTATTAGGAACTACAGTTTTATGTATTGCAGTGGTATTGTTAATATTCTAATTTTTTTGTATTTTATTTAATTACACAATTTGTTATGCAGTTGAACAGTAGTTAGTCTCTTTTTTAACTATTTCCATGAAGCTTCAGCTAATTGGGGCAGCTATTTAATCGGGCTAAAATGTACTGGTCCCAATGTGTCCCAATTAACCATAAGACACTGTATTCCTTTGACTGGACTGAGGGTGAATGCTGCTTCCGAGCATACTGCCACCTAACTGGACCTTGCATTTGAAACAGTGAAAACAGTGCAACGTATTGGCAGGGGATCAGGATATTAAACCCAAGTAAACCCAAGATAAACTAAGATTTAGAGTCCATCCATCAATCTCAACAATCACTCACTTTTTAATAACCTTCCACTTAAACACATCTTGATTCATCATGGTCAGTTGACAGCTGTTTAAAGTTTATATTGCAAGTATATTCAACATCAAACTGATTTCCTTCACCAATGATCTACAACTTTTGTTACAATAATTCTTGCATTTTTGAAAAAAGAATTTCAAAACCAACAATACATCTCATCATATGTCCATCCAATGACCTCTATTTCATGTACTATTTTAAAAATCAGAAGCCCTTCATGAATTACCAAACTTTGGTGGACCAATATCATGGTAAGAAGTGATTTTTTGTATTACAATGGCAAAATGGAAACCAAAGGGAAGAGAATGACTTATGCCCTAGTAAAGTGACATTGCTCTAATTCAATGGAAAGGACATTATGGCTCTAAATGTATTTTTAGATAGATCAAACTAGCAACTTTGTCTTTTTCCATTTTTACTTATACTTGACAACACAATTTTCAAATAAATGTACTTAAAAGTTATTAATTGTTAATACTGCAGTAAAAATAATTATTTCAATATCAATTCAATCAGTTTCAAATTTTCCTTTTGCAGTTTTTGTTTTGTGTTTAGCCTCTGACTTTATTCAATTTATTTCATCAAGATTTCTATTCCTCTTTCCAATGTCTTTCTTTGGACACAAGAGATTCTAAAGATGCTGGAAATCGAGCATCTATGAAAAGGAATACAAAGTCAACGTTTCAGACCCTTCTTCAGGACTGGAGAGAAAGTGGGTAGAAGCCAGAATAAAACTGTAGTGGGGAGAGGAAGGAGTGCAAACTAGGAAGTGATAGGTGAGACCAGGTGAGGGGAAGGTAGGCAGCTGGCAGAGCTGGGGGTGGAGGGGTGAATTGAGAAGCTGGGAGGTGATAGGTGAAAGAGGTAAAGAGCTGAAGAAGGAATTTGAGAGGAGAGGAGAGCAAACCATGAAAGAAAGGGAAAGAGGAAGGGCACCAGACGGAGGTGATGGGCAGGTGTGTTGAAAGGAAAAGGTGAGAGGGATTGCCCCACTTAACATCCTCTCTACATTCACTCTATCTAGGTCTTAAAAATATTCAATAGATTTAAATTAGATACCTCCCCCCAATTCTTCTAAACTCCAGTGAGTATAGGCCTAGAGCCATCAAACACTCCTCACACATTAACCCTTTCATTCCCAGGTTCATTCTCATGAACCTCCTCTGGACCCACTCCAATGCCAGCACATCCTTTTGTTAAATAAGGAGCCCAAACTGCCATCATATTCCCAGTACAGTCTGACCAATGAAGCCTCAGCGTTACATACTTGCTTTTATATTCTGGTCCTCTCAAAATGAATGC